>NC_056730.1:1001347839-1001575339 GCF_019279795.1 Protopterus annectens | reverse complement strand
AGAATCTTACCTACAGGTACCTTTCAGAGACCAACAGGGGACATGCTGGGGGTGTCACAGGCATCAGCATCCAGGATCCTCCATTAATTCTTGAATGCTATGCTCCAATATGCTGGTGACAACATATATTTTCCCTATACTCCTGAGGATAGGCAGAAATATGCAGGAGTTCTACCTTGTAGCACACTGCCCTGAAGTACTGGGTGCCATTGATTACACACATGTAGAAATTAAGGCACCACCCAGGGACCAGGGAAGGCTTTACATTAATAGAAAGAGCTTTCATTCTATTAGCTTCCAATTTGTAGTGCTGTGTAATTCCAAAGGAATAATCTTGAATGTGTGTCCTGGCAACCGTGGCAGTTACCATGACTCACATATCTGTCACACCTCCCATATGTATCAGATGTTCACTAATGAGTATATTCCACAGGGTCATTTACTGGAGGATGCAGCTTATTCACTGGAACCGAGGCTGATGGCACCCATCAGATATGCACACACACCAGCTGAAGAATGCCATAATGAGGCATGCAGTCAAATCAGAAATATCATGTGTTTGGGCTGCCGAAGTCGCAGTTCAGGTCCCTAGAAATATCTGGGGGAATCTTGCAGTACAATCCATGGACATGTACTGAAATATTCACAGTATGTGCCATGCTACACAACATCATCCTGAGAAAACAGCTTCAGCAGGATCAACAAGTGGAAGGAGCATGCATTCCACCACCATTGCCAAGGTTACCACAGCCACATGCAGGTGAGGAGTCAGAGAGGGAAGCAGCAGCTGCTGTGTGTCGGCAGATGTAGGTGTGCTCAATATGCCCTTGCATTGGCTATGAGACAACACATAGCACACTCATTCACCACCTAACAGCCTAAAACCTTCCTCCTACACACATAAATATAGTAACATTGATGCGAGGCAACTATGATAAACTTTACCTCCCCATGTATTGGCTGTGTACTGCTTGCATTAGACAGAGTCAGTCAAGAACTAAAATTATTGATGGATTTACAAGGTAAGTGTTGAACCTGGAGTATATTGTGTGATCATATGAATGACTGGCATATCTTTGCATTTTGTTACTTGGTAGTGTAAGTAAGTAAAAGTTGGAAGATTTGTACAGAAATTATCTTATCATGTGACAGCAGAGACTTATTCGGACTATATGTGTCCATTATTAAGTAGTAGGCCTCAGGCATCAAAGATTAATACAGTCATACCTTTCAAAAAGTAGCAATGGTCACTACATGCCCTCAGTTTACCACCATATGGTTGTACTGGAAAATCATTAAAGACAGAAGTTAGAAAGTAAGGCTACACATTGCGGTTTCTGACTTCACAACCATCAAATGATTATTCATAATAAAGTTGGAAAATGTTGATGCTATCAACTTTCAAACTTTCTAAGACCAATATAAGTCAAAGCTACAATTACCATTTCAACATCACAAATGCAGATATACTAAACACTAAGTCAGCTATGCACCCTGTACATCAGACACAAAGCTTACGTATCCCTGAATCAAAAAGATATAAAACAGGGATATGGTACAGTTATCATTACTTGCACAGGCTGTTGGGGTGGGGGAGGAGGCCTGGGCTGACACAAAAGGTCTGTGAGTGTGTGTGAGTAAGAAAGAGAAGCAGGCAGACATTTGGATAAAGCAACAAATGACCAATGAGACAAAATTAGTTTTAAGCTACACACTGAACCATGTAACTGTTGTATGTTTTTCTGTAGGGGTCCTCCAGGTGAAAGTGGCGTGTGAGTGTCAGAATGTCTTGCTATGTCAGACAGGTTTGAGCCATGTATGGTAGAGATTGCAGTTCATCATTGTTATCCCTAACCATAAAAACTGGACTTGCCAAGAGTTGTACTGGCACATGCAGGCCCATGGTCAGATGCACTGCTCCTACCTGAATGTGATTGATGTCTGCTGGATGAGCTACCCTCACAGGTACACCTAGGAAAACAACCCTATGGCCTCCCACATCTGGGTGTGGACAGCTCATCCACTGATGGAGCAGTAGAAGTACTGCCACAATGAGAGCATGATTGGACATGACCATGTCAGCTAACATCAGATGATGTGGCTGACCTATGCACATGAGGATGCCATCCCCTCCCCGAAGACATTCCATCACAGACACTGCTTGTTCCAATGTGTCATTCATCCAACCCATTGGATTGGCAACATGGTGGAGGCAGTCACACTTATCAGCCTTTGCCACATCTACAACCCTAAGAATTTCTCTGGACCACCTATGGGAACATGCCTGTACCTCCACAATGGCTCTAAATATACACTGAGTGGCATGGAAAGAGACATCTGGATCAGGTAGGGGATGGAGAGCAGCCCTTCTCCGATCACCCCTAACAACCCTCTGGCATGGCACCTCGCTCACACTTTGGCTATGGCTAAAGTCAACAGGCACTGAAGCCACAGTAACCACACTTCCGTGATCCTTTTTCTCACCCGCCAATTGGTCAATATCTGTGGGCTCAGTAGAATTGCAGGGGATGGCTGTATGTCATCCTCAGTGTTAGATTCAACCTGTGCACCCCCCCTTCCAACTGTGCCTCTGTTTGGCCACCATCATCATAAGAGTTTGCTGATTCTCCAACATCAGGTGGTAGAAGTCCCACACTTCCACTGTCAGGATCACCTGTGATAATAAGCAACAAACACAGGAACAATTAATACCTACACTACTTTAGTCCAATATATGCTAACAAAATAACACTGCTGCCACCGTTATTCAGCACAGAAATACATACAATAGTCCTGACATCAACATCACACATTAAAATATTTATCTGAATTTTTCAGCAGTACTGCTGTAAAAATATTTGGCTTACCATGTGCAAATGATGGTATCCTCTGTATGCCAGATGGTCCTGGAGGAAGTTAAGCAAAAGGTAAGGACAACATCATCAGCATTAACAGTAACACAGGGGGTAATACCGTTTCCCCTTTATATGTCCATTAGCTATACTTTCAACAAGATCCTGGATGACAACTCCAGCCTAAGCCCATCTGGAATCAATCAGAATATGTTGTTAACTGGAGCAATCTTCAATCCTCCCACTTTTAAAACAAAACTAATGTATTCATTTAAATTGATTTACTATACAACAGTATTTAACAATTGAGATAAAAAAGCCTACCTGGAAGCTGCTCCTGGGACATGCTTGCTGTCCCTGAAATGGTAGAACCAATGTCAAAGACATGCTGTTCTGCACTTGCCTGGGAGCTGTCTGGATCCCTGACAGTGGACAGGAACTCTTCATTTGCTGTTAGTGGTGGCTCTAAAGCAAGCCCCCCATACATATCCGATCACGGCCTATTGCAGGTTCTCTCCTCCATGAAAATGAGATCATGTCAGTGGCCCTATGGTGCACCTGGTCATATGTCTTACTGTGCACACCCAGTGCATTAATGTCTGTGATGATCTGCTGCCAAATCTGCATTCTTCCTAACATATCTCTATATCCCCTCTCAAGAAGGTACAATTTCACCTAAATGCTTCAACAATGACCTCTCATTTTCAGGGTCAGTGAAGGGTAGTTTTTGAGGATTGGGATGCCTGGGTGGGATAATCCTAGGTGTCCTAAAAGGTAACAGAAGCATAATACACATAAGTATCACATAACTACAAAACAACTATTACCAGATAAAACAGAAAAGGTAGGATTTCATTATTATTCACTGGAGAAACATAAAAGGGTCTAGAGATTTGAAACACAAACAGCAGGCTGGATGCAAAAATAAGGAGAGTAACAATAGCAACATATCATTCTTTGTGTCATAACAGAAATGCAGCTTTGATCCCCCACCCCCAAAAGAACAGGCAAATGACATATTTTGCTAACAAACCATCTTTGAAATGCTAAACATGCTATCAAATGAACTGTCCCTGAAACATGTCTACATATTTAATACAGAAATTTCATGTTAAGGTATAGCCACACGTGTATAACTGTGAAATGCTTTGACAAACATGCCCATGTCACCAGTACACCTCTAACTAATGCATACAGATAAAAGTGTAAAAGCCTTTGCTAATCAATATATATATATATATATATATATATATATATATATATATATATATATATATATATATATATATAAATAAATACAAACTATTAAACAGATTTTTCTTTATTACATTTCAAGCAAACAAGCCTTTTCAAGTTCAGTAATCCTCTGTGCAGATATATCCCAAAGTAATAGCCTCTTTTCTGGGTTCTCCACATAAACAAGTCTCCTCACATTCAGTTTCCCTAGCTACACAGTTGCCTTATTACGGTGTTGATTCAGGGCTGTCAGTACGGTGAAGATGCAAATGAGGTGTGACCTCATTAGAATTGCTGAATTCCAAAAACTTAGCTCTGTGTTGCAAATGTAAACATAGTGCAGGCACTCTCAGTGTTTATTTTTAATGGACTGCAACTGTGAATGATTACTGGTAGGGAAAAGAAAGCACAACAGCAATGTAGGCTGCCCTACATCCAGTGAGTGTGTCAGGTTAGACATACAAAGTGTTAGATGTAATTTAGTCAAGGTTGGAATTGTATGTAAACAGCACACAATTCACAAGTTATGTTCTTTAACATCCAACATCCACTTCATTTGTTGGCAACTGCATATGATATTATTGCCATTTAATATCCTCACACATTTTAAGGACAATTATATAGAATGGCTTAAAGACTGCATGTCTCAGATTATTGGTCAGATAACAGAAGAATGACCAACAAACATAGAGAGTTAAGACAGAGCTGCATATTTGTAAGCAATACTAATAACTCTTTGTGTGATAACTTAGTGCAATATATCCAAAAATAATACATGTACAAATAACCGTTGTATGGTTTTATATTACTTTGGATGATGTTGCAGTTGGTTGCATGCAAAATGATTTCACTTCCTTGCTGCAAAGCTGGTTGTGTGGCAAAGATAGATAAGGCACCCTTACTGTGAAGAGTTCAAATCCAAACTTATGTAAAATATATTTCATGTGTACTAACAAACATTTTCTAGTCTTTATTTCATAGATTGCTTTGCTTCATTTAAACTATTTTTCCATTTTATTTGTTTCACTTCCCTGCTACAAATCTGTCTGTGTGGCAAAGAGGGATAAGTCACCCTTACTGCATTCTGAAGGTTCATTGCAGTGAGAGTTCAAATCCAGACCTTTGTAGAAATGTGTTATATGTACTAACATTTTGTAGTGTGTATGTCACAGATTGATTTTCCTCATTTCAACTTCTATTCCTTTTTTTCTTTTTCTTTTTTTCTTTTTCTTCCTCTTCTTTTTTTTGGGGGGGGTATCATTTGCATGATGCACAGCTTAGTACAAACACAGGAAACAGACAAAATGAATGTCAGGTTTGGCTGTGCTTATCTCATTTGTGTGAAGCATGGCAGTGTACAAACTGAATTAGTTACCCACCCAGGAACCAGACAGAACACCTGCAGGACCCCTGTAAACGGGGTGTCTGTAAAAGGGCAAAGATCAAAAGCAATACATTGCTGCAGTTTCTGTATTTAATCCCACAATTGCACTTAGCAGTTTTGCATGACTGTTAGCAAGGTTCCCCAGCAGCTACAGCCACTGAACACCTGAAGACAGGACTTAGACAGCCAATAATTGAAACCAGATATATTCAATTAATTATGTTGAGCACTGCGCAAACATGCTAAAAGGCTATGCATGGTGGTTAACTCAGAGACCTTAAGAATGATTAGGAAATTGGGGAATGTTATGAAACTAGCCTTGTGGAAGCAGGTGTAAGTGTAGGGCTGGAGTGCAGATGGTCCTGTGTTCTAGTACAGAGTGTGTAACCTTTTGTTTACTGTTGTGACAGTGCAGTTTATAGCAATGAAATGGAAAATAGACAAGTGTTATTTCAACATTCTTGTGGCAACAAGTGTAAGTGTAGGACAGCCATACACATGGTTCTGAGCCATACACTTACTGTTGTTCCACTTCCCATTATATTTACTCTCACTTATAACACTTTAGATAGTGGAGCTGATATGATTTATATGTATAAAGAATGAGACACCATTACTGTATTGTCAGGTGTCTGACTGAGGGTATACTGTGCATCATAGTTCTGTAAGTATAATTCTGCTACCTGGACTTGCACTGCCTTCACAATTACCTAAGGCACATACACAACCAAATCTATATCCAATAAACTTGTCAGGTCACACAAATAGATGTACAACAGTTCAAACTGTCACCTGTATTTATGCATGATTCCTGACTATGTCTGAGCAGGACTTCTTCTGTGAAAAAATATGGAAAATGGACACTGTTGACGAAAATGTTTTGTCCCCTATGCATAGGTTTGAATCCCAAAGTGTAAAACTTAATTTTCCCAATGTATCCCCAGTGCATGTCTATAAACCTAACTCACCTAGCACCAGTCTACATCAGTAAGCACCCCTCAATAAGGCCACGTGTCAGGTTAACCTTCCAATTTCAATTATTTAATTCCCCCTGCTTGTCACTGCTGTGCTTGGCTTAACACATTTTGGCCTCTGTGTTTGCAGAGTTTCACATCACTCAGCAATGCTAAGCGATTTTCAACAGTGGCACAATGATGCAGTTATTTCCACACAATCTTGCTTAACTCTGCTATGCTATGTCAACAAACAGCAACACATGTACTATAAAGAATTAATGTCATTGCATTATTACCGATTATTTAAAAAGTATTTAAAAGTCTTACATACACCTATAGTTGAAACCAGTATCATCTGGGTTCAAAAAGAAATGTGTCAATGCATTTACACCTACTGCCACAGAGTCAGTTAAGCAGCTGGTATATTTCATAGACCCAATACTAACTCTCAGACTTTAGCAATGCAGTTTATGTTTGCACACTGTTTAACTACATGCAAACAGGGAAAATAATGGAAATGTGTATCTCACATGTGCATGCAATTTGCCCAACTGTCCAGCAAAAGAGCTGCTCAGCACACTATGGAGAAGTAAATATTGTTATGTATTCCTGCTGTTTACTGTCCATTTCCTGTCTATGATATGAAATTACATGTGGAAACATAATAAACTGAAGACCCTATCTAACGATATGTCACATATTTACAATACAGCCATGTGTTGCCTCCCCTAAGCACTGTAACTTTGGCGTATCAGTAACTTTTTCACATATATATCACCTACACTACAGAAATTAATATCAAATGTTGTATGATATTCAATGTACATCAGTCTGTTAACATGCAGACCTAGAACTATTGACCCAAAAGCCTCAAAAGCCTTATCTGCAAGGTTAGGGAAGGGATTAGCATGGACCTGGGACATAGGTGACCTTCAACATACTTTGCCCAACCCATTTTGGTTTTGTAAAGGATAGATCTGCTTATTAAACCTAGTGGACTTCTTTGATAATGACCCTAAAGACCTGGATGAAGGAGAACAGGGCATACCACTATGCTGATTTATCAAAGCCCTATCATAGAGAAACTCTCCCATTTGTTGATTAACCCATACATTACTGGATGGATAGCCAACAAGCTCACTGACAGAATGCACACTGTCAAAGTTGGGGAATGCACCTCCACCACTAGACCACTTACCAGTGGAATACCACAAGGATCTGTGCTGGGCCCTCAACAATTTGGAAACTATTTCTCTGAAGTCCAGACAAAGGTAGATGGTCTGTGGCTTACCAAGTTTGCAGATGACTGTCAACTGGATGCAGTCATATAGAGTCCCCCGACTATGTTAACATATTACAGGAGGGTGACACAGACACAAACTTAACATAAAGAAAAAAATGCCTCACTCTCCCCTTTGGCAATGAAGTACCCCTGCAAATTATGATATACATAGCACTGCTCTAAGCTCAAGCACAGTGTTGTAAAACTTGGGGACACATGTTGAAAACAATCTACACTTCAATCACTGTTTCCATTGTGATGAGTCACAACTTCTACATTGCACATAATAATAAGGCTATCACAACCAAGACCATTGAGGTCAAAGCTCTGCTGTACTCTACTCTTATCAGACCAGTAATTCAGTACTCCCTTCTGGCTGTACCTCACCCGACACCTGCAACAACTAGAAAAAACACAGAGGTTTGTAACTGGGAGAATCCAGGGCCTCCAAAACATGACAAACATGGAAAGACTGAAAGACCTGTCACTGTACTCAGTATCATGCAGGCTGCTGAGATGTGACCTATGCCTGGCCTACAGAGCACTCTTAGACCCTGCTCTACTGGAAATGCTGGGCATCTGCAAATCAAATGAGACAAGAATAACTTGCTGCAGGGAACTCAAATTAGCCTTTGACATATACAGAACATGCTGGGGAGACAGATATTTCTCCCAGCAATTGCTATTCCTCTACAATAGGCTCCCACTGCATGTGAAGCAGAGCTCCTCAATGAACCCATTCAAGTGCAGTCTTGAGAACTGGATCGGTGATTGTAAATTCATGCCTGGAGTGGCACCTATGTCCCTTATGGGCAGGACAAATCAGTGCTGATCACAAAATCACACTGTTAACAATGACCATCTAACTATACTCATTAAGGTACTTCTATTTTACTTGGCTAGGCTTGTAAACATCCTCAGGCCATTAGGCAAGTAATCTCCTATGTACCTATGAAGCTATGAACCTATGCATGCTTCCCAACATTTTCTCTCCAATGTGACCTGCTGATGTCCTCCACTATAAGTTGACCTGCACTCTTGTAAAACTTAGACTTGTACCGTGGTGCTTCCGTAAAGTGCTGAGTTCTATAGCCTGTCTACTTAGATAGGTAGGGGTTCTATTTTCACTGCAGTCAACTCTGTGTGTGTGTTTGTGTGTAAAATCTTGCTTGACATTATAGAGAGCCTTTTACACCACCATGTGGGACACTGTTATTACCATCCTCACCAGACACTGTTGCTGTCATCAGCTATAAAGTGCTATCTAAGACACTCCAAGTCAGACCTGAGCTTTGTGGCTTGCCTTAAATACAGAGTTCTACAGTCTGTGTACTTATATAGGTAGGAGTTCCATTCTCACTGCAGTCAACTGTGTGTGTGTGTGTGTGTGTGTGTGTGTGTGTGTGTGTGTGTGTGTTTGTTTTTGTGTTTGCACTCTTGCTTGGCATTATAGGTAGCCATTTACACCAACATGTGGGACACTGTTATTGCCATATTCTCTGCATCAGACATTGGTGATGTCATCAGTTATATCTAATTTGTGAATGTGCACTATTCCCACCAGGGCAGTGTCAGAAACTGGCCTGAAGGCCAGGCAGAAGTCACCTCATTCTATATGATCCAGATTACAGTGACATGGCTTTCTATATGGCATGTCTATCCACATACATCATGGCATGGTTTATAGGCCCTGTGTTTTCTTGTGGAGAAACACCTGTGGTGTCTCCAGCTGTTGCATGTGTCTGGTACATGCATAAGAGAGTATTATACTCTACTAGTGTTCTGATGACATTTGAGTACAGTGCTGTAATATAATCTACAGATCTGAATATGATGACTTGACTTAGGATGTGCACAACATAGGCATTCAATAACAGTGTGGATACTTGGTGGTCAAAGTTCAGATCGGTATTTATGTGTATTCCCAGTGTTTGCATCACTTGGTTTCAGCATAGCAGGACTGGGACAGTGCTGTAATTAGCAGGGAATTCCACTTTTCAGAAGGACAAAATAAAGATATATTTTTGCATTTATTTGTAGATTGGGTGGCTTTGTCAACAATCATTTGTCTGTGTTAGCCCCTCCTGTAGTATATCATCATCATAAGTGGACTCAGTGATTGCACCCATTATGCAAGAATAAGCAAAAATGGTAAGCTAATGACCAAATACTTTAGCCTGAACTGTTGAGAAATAGAGTCCAAATAGTAAAGGGCCAAGCACAGATCCCTGGGGTACACCATTGATGACAGCTCTGCTGGTACATGTTGACTCACCAACTTTCACAGTGTGTGCTCCATCAGTGAGCCAATCAGTTACCCATAGAGTGACATAAGGGTTAATCCCCAGCTGGTGAGTTTCTCAATGATACCTGCATGGGTGATTGTGGACATACCCTAGATCAGATCAGGATAGCCAGTATGCACTGTCTTACCTTCATCCAGACCTATCACACAGGATCAATGGGCTGTGACAACATCAAAGATTGCTTATCATGTGACTTGTCACATATACATTCATGACACGGCTGAATACACACTTCAACACACCCTTCATGCAGACTATTTTCCTGTAGAAGAATGTACATCAACATGCATCCATATGAGTTGGGGGGGGGCACCATCCGATGCATGCTTGCATAAACATATCCTGGCTCTCGTCATCTGTGGGGTTGAGTTGTTAATGCTATATCATGTATGTTACATCTGTTAGATGTCCTCAAACAGGTCATTGAAGACATGTATGAAAACAACACTATCATCCTTTTGAACTTGATATGCCCAAGGCATGGACACAAATCCATTCTGAGATATTCAATTAGCACTGTCAGATGTGACCATAAACACCTATATCACCAACTAGGGAGGCCATTTTATCGATACATGGCAAGGGAATATGTTGAAATGTGTGAAGTGAAGTATATCCCAGGTCCAATGATCAGGTCCGTACATCAGGGCTGTCTTCTAGGCCCTTTTCTGTTCATTATTTAAGTCACAGACATCACAAATGACATACACATCCTGTGTCCAAACAGCTGTCTGAAGGACTGCATATTATGAGCAAACTTTGACTCCAACTATGATATTAGTATAATACAGACAGTATCAACACACACCAGGATTTCTGCCACAGCCATGACAACACCTGCAATGACACAAAAAGGGGTATTTGTTACATCAGGAAAACAAACTCACAACCTATGTATAATGGAGACATCACACCCTATAATAAGACCAATAGGTATGTGACCTGTGTCCTGGGGTAGATGGTATGTGGAATGTACACCTGCATGTGGCCACAGTGCTGACTACATCCCTTGTACTACTAAGTATGTGAAGGACATCCACATCAGAGGCCATAATTCCCCCATAGTTCACAGCCTTCTTCACACTAATAACTGAACACAGTGCACCCTTCTTCATGTAGCTCACTATACACCTTCCAGTGATGTATAACAGAAGTGTACAACCTTTGCCACAGCAAGCTGTCACACATCTTATTGTCCATACCTAGGTATTCT
The DNA here is from genome assembly GCF_019279795.1 of Protopterus annectens. Lineage (NCBI taxonomy): Eukaryota > Metazoa > Chordata > Ceratodontiformes > Protopteridae > Protopterus > Protopterus annectens. Next base: position 1,001,564,110 of record NC_056730.1, on the reverse strand, counting down.
TTTTGTAGCATAAACATTACTGTTTGATGATGTGGAAAACCCATAAATCTATTACCCCAGATACATTTGTGATACCTGTTCTGGTGATGAACACACTACATACATAGCTGTTTCACAGCAGTAATGGCATGGGTAATATTTGCGTGGATTGTGCCATATATATCTATCTATATCTATATCTATATATATATATATATATATATATTTATATATATATATATATATTTATATTTATATCTATATATATATATATATATATATATATATATATATACACACATATGACATCTATACCAGTCAGCTAGCCTGTAAGCCTGTATTGATCATAATGTCACATATAGGTATAGCAGTGTCCCTCCTAACACCTCCAGCAGATGTTAAAGTGTCAGGACAGTGAGCATAATTATCCTCATATAGTGCAGACGTGTCATAATATTTTTACAAATGTGTTTGTGCAGAACCCTCTCTGATCACTCTAAATCACAAATATTATGTCAGGGACATGGGATTACTGGTGGTATTATTCTGATATTATCCATGATTCTGTGTGCTTCTTTTAATGCCCATAAGACTTTACCTGTGTCCTGCTTGCTGAAAACCTCTGCTGAGATTACATTTGTATTCAGGCAAATAAGTTTGTACAGCTTCAGAAAATGCACCCTACCCCAATTGAATATAGCATCCCTGATAGATGTCCTCTGTATTGTTCTTGTGAGGATGCTTATCTCACACAGACATCCTCCCCGTTGCTATGTCACCTTGCTTGACAGTCACATAATACATATTTTCACTCTGCAGTGCATACTGCACCACACTATGTGATTGACGTTGCTGCCAAAACCATCTTCCAATGACATGTCCTCATCTGCTGTACATTAGGTAGTTTCACCTGTCCTCTTTCCCTGTGTTCATTCCTACAATTCATCTGTGTGTCCCAGTTCAATACACATACTTCCCCTAAGTGTTTGTTTTGCATAGCAGTCCATATACCCATACAGATCATTTGGACAAGTTTAGTACAGAATGCCAGGAATGGGATTTGCCAGTAATCTGCACTGCAGATACACTATCACGTATTGTCTTTGGACTATATACTTAACAGTCATACCTCTCAACTGTCAATATTTTCACAGAATGTCCAGAATTTTGCCTTTATATCTTTTTGGTGTGTTCCTTATCAAATTTGTGGTTTTCTGCCATATTGATGGGATGATGTCAGGACTGATGTGACTCAATATTACATACATTTGAGATACAGACTTCAAATCCTTTGGAACACGAATCTTAATACAGCCCCGTGGTTATTCTAGTACATTTCTAAAGAGCAATTATGTCAAATATGTCCCTATTTTTGGGTCATTGTCCCCCAATTATGTTGGCCTTTTTTTTAGATGTGTTGTACTAAGAGATTGAGAGCTCTCTGTTAAGCCCTAGTGATCAATGTGGCATTCTGCTCAAAACCATGGGCCTTCAGTGCTCTGATTTAAACAGGATTGCTATTTGTGTTCACTTACATAGTTTCCTAGCCAGCAACACTGTTGCCAGCCACGAAACCTCACATATTTATGTTTAAATACGGTGCGTGGCATGAATATGCATTGAGCACTGCTGCTCACTGCACATCACTGCGCACACATCTAAACTCCATGTAGGCTTTGTATGAAGCACACATGAAGTTTATTTAGTCCCAGGGATAGTCTGTCCAAGGGACTATTATTTCCTCACTGAGAATCTGGTTCACTTGAATAACCAAGATTTTCATGTAGTACAGTCCAAAAGATATAATAACACTCCATCATGGATTGTTTACATATACAGGAGATAAATTCTAATTTGTGGCATTCTCTTTAGAATTTTTGTCTGGTGTAATGTGCCACATATGGATTATTGCCATGTATAGGTCCCATATAGTATTCTAGTCGCTTAATGGCTTTGTCTGTTCTCAAACTTTTCCACAGAAGTGTTTGGATGATTGAATACCCTCCTATGCTTTCAATCTGCTTTGATTCTATTTTTGTTGTGTTCTTCCTTATACGTCCCACAATGCCAAATAAATTCTACTACATTTCTGCTTTAAGACTATCATCTTGTTTTACCATGATGCAAGTGAGATATCCAAGTTTAAAAGTTCTCTGACCTTACTGTAGAACATGATCTTTATTTTTAGGTAAATGTATCATTAATTGCTAAGCGGGTCTGAATCGGTCTGTATGCATTCCCAGCTTTTTACTTTCGTAGTTGTGTACGTTACATACATCCTTAGGTTCTGGCTAATCTTATGTTTTTATGCCTCTTTCTGTCCAAATATTTCTAACTTTCTGATATTTATTGTCATTATCCAGTATGTCATCCTGGTTTTATTTCTCCCAAGAGAAGAGAAGTCTGATAGACGAGGCCAATTTTAGAATCAAATGTTTACACAGCCCACTCACAAAAGGTGAAAGGGGTTGTGTGTAAGAGAAGAATGTCAAAGAAACACAACAGTGAGTTGTTTAAAACAGTGGTGTAACTAATGTTTTTACATGTCATAGAAATCAAGTCAGTGGAGGTAGAACAGCTTAGGAAGATTAAGGTGATGGAGGTGAATTACCTGAGTGAGGTAATAGGATGAAGACTGTGGAAAAGATAAAGGAAAGGTGACATTAGATTGAAACCAAAGTAGGTTCAGTTGAAGAGAAGGTTAAGGACAACTGATTAGGATGATTCATTCACTTGTGCAGGAAATCAGATGATTATTTAGTGAAGAATATTTGAGAGAGACAGAAAGAAGACAGAAAACAAGTATGTCTTGTCAAGAAGCATGTGGATTGCATGACAGAAGGTTTGTAATAGTCAGGCTTAGCTATGGCAGAAGGTGGGACAGTGGCACCCACTCTATATAACTGGTGATTGTTGACATGATGCCCTGCCCTCTTGTAGAAAGTATGATATAAAAGGGTTGATAATGATGAGGAGGAGGATGATACCTTTGATCAGACATCTTGATTAGACCTCACTTCCATTTCAGGTAGTGAGATCCTGCAATTACCTTTCTGGTAGTATTTCCACTACAAAATGTTCTTAAAATGTTTTCCTATTATTCATTGCCTTTATTCTGTAATCTTATTTGCTAATCTACTTTGAAAACTATGTGGTTTGAGTATAAATGAGACATATTTTACCTGTATATAGGATCGTAGAGTATGGTTTTGCTTTGGCAGTGCACCTTTACTTATCAACATGTAAAAATCCACAAACATATGAAAATGTTTTGTCTCATTTATTGGTCTTCCATTTTTTTAGTATGTCATCATCTTATTGGCCAGTGAGCCCACTGTTATTATAATCAGTTCTGAATATAAGGGATACTATTACCTTATACCACTTTAATGTTTTAGAGATACGAGTTGATACTTCCCCTTTTATTAATATAGCAAATCTGGAATTGTTATATAAAAGCATTTGTCTAGGTTAGAAATGTTGGCCTAAATCCCTATTTTCATAAATCTCCAGTTTACAGAATAAAATTATTTTTTAGATAACAAAGCTCACTAATCCTGCACTTGTGGCTGTGTTGGCTAGATGTACATACATATTCATAGGGCCCTCAAATTTTCTAAAATTTATCAGCTTTACACAAAGTCGACCTGACCTAAACATAATTTTTTATAGCACTTCAACCTATTTACAAGCAATTTTGCCATGTGCATGGCATATATGTTCACTAAAGAAACAGGCTGAAACATTGACATGCTAGTTGACTCTTCATTTCCCTCAGGTATACTACTGTTTATCATTTATTCATAGAGCAAGTTGTGATATCAGTATGAAAAATACTTCCATAAATTTACATTAAGCTTTTAACTTTGCTTCTCCCAATTGCATTGGTCAGATTGATAAGTTATCACTGACAACATATTCATTTGATTTAGCTGTACTATTAATCTTGCCTGGATTCAAAAAACTCTATGTATGCTCGGTGTAGACACCCACAAAGTGTCATAGGTAGCTCATACTGCATATTCATGATGCACATCATGCCTAAGCATGGCTGCACAGTGACTACATGTGCAATTAGCTGTGAAACTCTGCAGAACAGCACAGATAATGAATCCGAGTAAGCCTTGATGGCCCTCCCACATCTCATACCACCAGAAGAATATGCAGTGAATCCAGCCATCCTGAATGACTATCTGAAATCCAGAAAAATTATCCCATCTCATGTCCTTTTATGTTTCTTTTTTTTACCCATGCTGCATGTTTGCATGCCATACCATGGCACATACTGATGTTTATCAGGTTTGTGCAGTGGGACCACCCAGGTAGCAGACATGACCGAGGCATCTAAAAATAGAAATAGGATACTTTCACTAAATAAAACTGTACAATACTGTGTGATGCACAAACCTGCTAACTGGAGCTGCGCTACTCTGATACACTGGAAAGCATAACACGTAGTAAAACAACACTGGTGATGTCACTAACCTGGTGGTGATATGTGTTAAGCTTTGAACTAAAGCACAGATGGTCCTGAGTTCTAATGCAGGAACAGCATACATTTTCAATATGATGGTTTGAAATTGCAACATATCCAAATAGCCTGGTAATGGCAGGGAATGACCGTGGAATTTGCTTGGTGATAGGTTTTGACATGTTTTTTTTAAAGGTGTGCTGTCCTAAGTATTGTACAAATATGAGGTTGTTTATATATATATATATATATATATATATATATATATATATATATATATATGGGTCTACTACTAAAGACCGAAACGACGATTCCCCGACACAAAACTCACCGACGCCAGACGACCGACAGGTAAGTGTACCGACAGGGTGATTTGCCGACAGCGGAAAGACCGACGAGGGAATGTGTGATCGTGACCCGGTAAGTGTGCGATAGTGACGGAGTTAGGAGCGGTCAGGTAAGTGCGCGAGATTGTGGGATGTCGGGTTAGGCTGTGGGAAAGGTGAGTGTGTGTTCGTGTCGGAGGTAGGGTTCGGGTAAGGTAAGTGTGTGCTAGTGAGGGACTGTAGTTTAGGGACGGGTTGTGAGTTGGGGTTAGGGTGCAGGTAGGTGATGTGTGCGTTAGTGTCGGAGCTTGGGCTAGGGGTGGGTTAAGTGAGTTAGGGTTAGGATGCAGGAAGGTGATGTGTGCGTTAGTGTCGGAGCTTGGGCTAGGGGTGGGTTAAGTGAGTTAGGGTTAGGGTGCAGGTAGGTGATGTGTGCGTTAGTGTCGGAGCTTGGGCTAGGGGTGGGTTAAGTGAGTTAGGGTTAGGGTGCAGGTAGGTGAAGTGTGCGATAGTGTCGGACCTTAGGGTTAGGGTTTGGGTCAGGGCTAGTGTGTATGCTATGTAGTGTCGTGTGTTGTTTACGTTCCGTGTGTCGGTGTTCTGGTGTTCGGTGTTTTGCGTTGTAGGGTTTGTGTGTTGTCGGTTATCTGGCGTCGGTGAGTTTTGTGTCGGGGAATCGTGTCGGTGTTTAGAAGTAGACCCATATATATATATATATATATATATATATATATAAATATATATATATATATATATATATATATATATATATATATATATATATATATGCTGTGCAGTTTCCTCAATAGTAAGTAAGCAGTGTGCATCTTTTTCAAATGTATAAAATTGTACACAGTGTGTACTCTCAGTAAGTGCAAGGGCAGTAAACCATTTTATCGAAAGGAGAAATACCGGGAATTGCTGTTTATGCATTGAAGTTTGACTTGTGCAGCAAAGGCTAGAACAGGTAAAGGTGTGTGTTTTAGAGCACAGAGCTGGGGTGTTTAGGAGTCCAAGGTTGTTACTGGGCTACTGGTTAAGGGTCATGGGCACTTGTGTTGGAGAAGGATTATACTAGGCACCCAATACAAAGTGGAAGCCTTGGATAGTTTGATAAGCACACATACCTGTGTGACTGGTATCCCCTGCACCAGTGAACAGTGCTGTGACCACTATGATGATCTCTGTAGGAGAAAGAGGGATACCCTTGCTCAGTGGATCAGGGATTGCCAGTTGTGGAATACCCTGGTGATGTGTAAGTATGATGTACATGTATTACCTGAAAATACTCAAGCTGACTATGGTAAACACTGGTATTTATAATTGCTTTTTCTTTTTCCTTTTTTCACAGCTGCAGAAGAAAGGGCCTCGAATGTGAGATCCCACATTAGATGACTGGAAAAGATGAGAAAATCATGTGGTAAGTAAGAATAATTATATAAAGCACTCTTATTGAAGCCTTAACTGTTATGGATGGATTAGTAGCTTTATTATTCTTTATGATTTTGGAAATGCATATATGTACAGTACCTTTCAATAATACCTATATCTTCTGAAAATTCAGACTTAAGAATCATTGCTTTGCCCTAGTCATTGCAGGGTCTATGGTTGTCTGGCAAGTACTTTATGAAGATGTCAATAAATGAGTGTTGATAAGTTATGCTAACACAAATCCTATGCAACTATCCATGTGTGTGATAGCAACATTTGCAATATGTTCATAATTCAGGTTCCTTGTACACCCATATATGTAATGGTATGTCCAGATATCCTGCTTTAAAAGGTGGAGAGGTTTGGTCTGAAATGCAAAGCTACAGTTGTACATTCCCAGATAATAGTGCCCATGAGTCTATAAAAGTATAAAATGAAAGAGAGTTTGCATTATGTTGTATTCAAAAGCAAAAGGACAGTGTTTCAGTAAACACCACTTTTGGCTTGTAATACCACACTCCTCAAATATAACAATCATCAGATTGCACTGCTGTGTTAGCTTTACATCAATAGAAATATTGCACTGCTATGCAATGATCATTATAGCATTTCAAGTGCAGACTGCCAGACCTGGCCTGCTATCATGTGTAAGCACTGAACATGTAGTCCAAATAATACATGTAGTTATTAGCAGTTGTAATTGCTTATTGCAGATTGTATCAGAAGACTATAAAGGTATTTTTGAAATCTTGTTGTATAAATTGTATAATGTGTGAAGTTGCTAATGTTCTCCTTTTTTTTCCTCCCACCCAACCCCATATCTCCTTTTTATTTATGTATTCCTTATTTTTATTATGATTTATGTCTTATCTTCTTTTTTTATTTATGTATTACTTATTTTGATTATGATGTATGTCTTATTATTATATTACTTCTTTAATCATATTACAACTTATTATATCATTTTTATTTCTTATGTTTTATGTATACTTTTATCGAATCTTTATGTTGAATTTCATTATGTATAATTTTGTTTGCATTAATATTATTTAACCTTTGTTATAATGTTTTATTTCTTTCTTTCTGTAAAATTTTTGATATCTTATTTTAATGTTGTTTTCATTTTGTTTTGTTTTTTTTTTTATATTCATACCACAGCACAGCAGGGTACACTCGCTCCTGGTGATCCGCCTACACTCGCTCCACCGGCTGCAGCATCTAGACCCAGCACTTCTGGGCTGCCATTTGCTGGCACCCCTCCTGCTGCTCATGCCCTACCTGGACCATCAGGTAGGTCTGCCCTATGGGCCAGGTGTGTGTTCCAACATAGGAGCAGAGGTGGGAGGGTGCTTACATCATCCATGCAGAGTTGTCAGATGTGGTGCATAAGATTGTACATCAGACTTTGGGCACACATCTATGGTGGACAGAGGACATGCTGTCCATCCTTGTACAGCAGACAGGCTATAGGCCAAGATATCAGACACAGCAGTAAGTGACACAGTGATGGAGCAGTGCTGACAGTCCAATAAGTGAGGACTTCAGTCACACTGTTACAATGGTGACATCCATGGGACCTTGAATTCCTCACCCCCACCCCAACCAAGATGTTCATCCCGTCTTGTGTCTTTTGCCAACCCTGTCTTTGTCTTGTAGATCTTGTCTGTCTGCAAATGCTTCCTCACCTTCCCAACTTACATGCCCCAGACTTGTCTATGTTCCTCCCCAATATACCACTCCCTCCTTAAAAAAGGTACCTCTCCTTAAAAACATATCATCCCATACATAGCTCTCCATGTCACAGATCTGTCTATGTGACACATCTAATTTGGTCCAATTGGCTTCACAATGCAATTTTGTCCTTGCCACCCCTCTCTCTGGAGATGACAATCCAAATACATCTTAAAATGTGTACATTTGCCCAGTGTTTACTGCTGAAGACATGGATAGCTATGGTTCTTGCTTAGACAGTTCCTGAACATTACTACCTTCTTGTCACTTTGTTTTTTCCCCTGCTTGTTCCCCATTTCACCACTGACCTAGCATCCCCTTTTTCTTTCATTTAAAGAATTTTTACATGATGGTGTGGGATGCCCACCATTGCTGAGCAATGCTAAGTGGCAATAGGATAAGGGAATATATATAAAATTATAGTACACAGCTTTAAAAGTAATCCTGCTATCCTCTTTCAAACCTGGTACCATTGGACCTCTGTGTGCATTAACCCATTAAGCCATAGAGTCAGTTAACAAGCATCTGTATTCTAATATATATGCGATGAAAAGAAATATTGCCAGACCAGCTAGCTGGAATTTTGTAAATAATTATATGTCATTGGTGAATATTGAAATGATTTGTGTAAGATGCTTGTGTTACAAATGTATTAGAACTGTATGTCATATGTATGTCAAACTGCTTGTACAGACGTTTGTGTTGAAAAGTGTAATTGCAAAAGGCTTGTGTTTAAAATGGATCCACAGTGTGCCATACTGGAAAAGAGCAGAAATGTACATGCACTATTGTAACCATTTACATCTATATATTTTAACAGTGGAAACTGGGATACAGAAGGTAACCTCAGTCTAGTATATTTTAGAAAAACAACTGAAATTTAATTACTTGATGGGTAGACCATAAAAGATGGTATCTTTCAGTTTTCAATACAAGAGACACAATGTCTGTACAAGGAAACTTTCTGTATTTTCTTTAGTGTGAAGTAGTTACTAGTCTTGAAAGCATGAAGGAATGCAGTTGTTTTAAGACTTCCAGCATCTGCCAGAGATCTGAAGAGAAGCCCTTGTCTGCATAGTTTTACAAGTATATGCTAAATGCTGCCAGCTGCCATCAATGGTTGTTTTGAGCCTGGGAACTAAAACTCAGATGACAAGAAACAATGTTATTTTGCAAGTTATCCAAGCAGTAATATTTGAGATATTAATTTGACAGGTCTCTTAATGAGATAGTGAATTCTGCATTGGGTCTTGGACCTGACAAGACCCATTCACCACAACATCTGCCTTGGTCTGTAAGTAAGTTTCTAGGGTATAGTAACTCTCTTAGATATAGTCAGGAATATAGCAAAGCTTAGTTTAGTCATTTTTCTTTATTTACTTGAGACTGCCCTGCAAGGTCAAACCTTATATCAGGTCCAACCTTATATCTTGACATAAGTCATACTTTACATATAGTACTAGCTATGTTCCAAGCCTAGGCTTTGTTGTCATGATGTAACAAATTTTTATTTTCTTATGTATACTACATTTTGTTTACTTTATAATTTATTGTTTATTGTAATTCATGCATTGAAATTTACTTTTACTCATAGAGCTTTTCTCCCCAGGGCTCTTCTGAAAAAGGATCTGTGTCCAGTCGGACTTTTCCGATGAACAAATGTTAAATAAATAAAATGTTTTAAATATTTCCTGTGATGTTGAACTCTGGTGTCACTGTGAATATATAGTGAGTATTTTCTTGTTCTTTTATTATTAAATATATTTAAACCTTTCATTGTGGCTGATCTGTGTAGAGATATTTAAGTTTTGAGAGTACTTGCATATTTATTTGGTGACACAGTGTAGGTCACTCCTAATAACCTTGGTTGACACCCTTTATTAAGGGCCTTAAAGTATCTGATAAGGAGGTGGCTGGTGGTAGTGATAACTAGCTTATAGTCTGGGCAAAAGGGGGCATAGCTAGCAAACCTGTGGGCAGCCTTTCCCAAGTGTGTGTGTGTGTGTGTGTGTGTGTGTGTGTGTGTGTGTGTGTGTGTGTGTGTGTGTGTGTGTGTGTATGTGTGTGTGTAAATAAAACCTCAAAGAATGCATGTGTCAGCTATTTGGGCAGGGACATGAAGCACTGGTTGGACAGAGAGGGTGCTGGAGGTCTTGGCTTGGCCACTCAGCTGAAATCTCAACTCTATAGCTGTGCCAGTGAGGAGTTTTATTGGGGATCTGGAGAAAGAGGGAGAAACCAGCCCTGGACTGACTGTGGTCTCTGTGAGCTCTTAATGGAAATTGCACTTGATGCAGAGACCTGTATCTGGAAATACTGTGTGTGTGTACTTGTCATCCTCCCAGTGTACATTCCCCACTGTTGCCAGTGGTGAGGATTGAGGCTCTTTGGTTACTGGTCCAGTGGTGAATCATCACATTATTGGTTGGCAGTGGTGAGATATCCACATCACATTACTGGCTGTCAGTGGTGGGATCACCACATCACATACTCGGATCCAGTAGTGTGGATATTGAATTCCTGTAGCCTGCAAACAGTGATCACTAAAGAAGATATTTGTACTCTGAAGCAGCCACGTGGTAGACATTCACAGTTTCATTCTCATATCACAATAGTTTTATTTTTATGTGTTAGCTTAGATAGTCGGGGAGAGCAGTCAAGGATGTCAGCAGAGGATTATGGCAAGCTGACAAGGAGTCAGTTGGCTAAGATGTGCCAAGCCAAAGGACTGGTGCTTGCCAACCTGACTAAAGCAGAAATGATTGCAGCCTTAACCACAGCTGCATCACAGACCAGCAATCAGGAAGACAGCCAGACTGGCCTTGGGGATGTACAAGTCTCAGAAAATGGACAGTTCAACTTTGCCAAAGAGGACTTAAAAATCCCTCTGGAGCTAAAGAGACTTGAACTGGAGGCCAGCATTTAGAGCTAGAATCAGCTGAGAGACTGTGGTGTTTGGATGTTGAAGTGAAATCAGCAGATGGACTGGAGCATTTGGAATTAGAATCAGCAGAGAGACTGAGATGTCTGGAAGCTGAAGAAAATGAGAAGCAGTGGGAACATAATAAGGAGATGCTGACTGTTCAACAGGGTCATGCAGGTAATGCAGAATGGAATAACTGAACCCCAGAAGCAACAAAGGTCAGTAAATTCCTTCCACAATTTACAGTGGGTGATAATTTATAGTTATATTCATAGGTTTGAAAGGGTATATAAACAGTATAATTTGACCAAGGGCTCTGGGTACGGTTCCTGACCCCCTTACTGCATGGTTCATAGGTTCATAGGTTAGTACTAAGCTAACTGCTCTTGCAAGCCATTGTAAGCCTAACCAATTATCCCTTGTGAGGCTCAAACCCTGCACCTTGTCTTTGTAAGGCAAACACCTTAAGCACTAGGCCACCTTCCCAACCCTAAATGAGGAATCTAGGTTCATAAAAAATGCATTGAAGCTTCCCTGACTGGGAATCAAACCACTAGACCACCAGGAACTCCCCTAAAGCTGTAACTACTGTTTATAAATTGTCTGATACTGGTTGCATAAATTATTATCCTCTTAAAACTTGTTTATTAGAGTGGTTTAAGTTAACACCTGAAGCTTATAGAAAAAGGTTTGTTGAGCATAGGTGCAAGGTGAATATCGAAATGATTTGTGTAAGATGCTTGTGTTACAAATGTATTAGAACTGTATGTCATGTTTATATCAAACTGCTTGTACAGACTTGTATTTTGAAAAGGGTATTTACAAAAGGTTTGTGTTTAAAATGGATCCACAGTGTGCCATACTGGAAAAGAACAGAAATGTACATGCACTATTGTAACTGTTTAAATGCATATATTTTAACAGTGGAAACTGGGATACAGGAGGTTAACCTCCATCTAGTAAATTTTAGAAAAACAACTGAAATTAAATTACTTTATGGCTAGGTCATAAAAGATGGTGTAGTTCATTTTTCAGTATGACAAGAGACACAATGTCTGTATTTTCTTTAGTGTGAAATAATTACTAGTCTTTAAAGCATGAAGGAATGCAATTGTTTTTTTGACTTCCAGCATCTGCCAGAGATCTGAGGAGAAGTCCTTGTCTGTATAATTTTACAATAGATGCTAAATGCTACCAGCTGCCATCAATGGTGGTTTTTTGGCCTGGGAACTAAAAGTCAGATGACAAGAAATGATGTCATTCTGCAAGTTATCCCAGCAGTAATATTTGAGATATTAATTTGAGATATCTCTTAGTGAGACAGTGCATTCTGTATTCGGTCTTGGACCTGACAAGAACCATTTACCACAACATCTGCTTTGCTCTGTAAGCAAGTTTCTGTGGTATAGTAACTCTCTTAGATACAATCAGGAATATAGCAAAGCTTAGTTTAGACATTTTCATATTTTTTATTTGAGACTGTCCTGCAATGTTGTTTTAAATATTTCCTGTGATTTTGAACTCTGATGTCACTGTAAAAGTATACTGAGTATTTTCTTCTTTTTTAATTATTTATTGTTATAAATAATACTGACTATGGTCTCTGTGTGCTTTTAAGAGAAATTGCACTTGATGCAGACAGCTGCATCTTGAAATAATCTATGTGTACTTGTTATCCACACAGTGAACATCACCCACTGTTGCCAGTGGTGAGGATTGAGGCTCCTTGATTACTGGTCCGGTGGTGAGTCATCACAATATATATAGTAATGTCCACATTTTCCGAATTAAGCATTTGCATGATGCTCTGGGTCATCCACCATTGCTCAGCAATGTAAAAATGCATTGATATGCAATATTTTTAATTCAAACCTGCAGATGACCCTGGATTCCTAATCCAGGATATGCATATTTTAATTATATTACTGTGATACAATTGAACTCAAGGTGGAACTACACTCCTTTTTTTATATTTTCACAGATTTGTAAGAGGTGCATGTCAGTTACCAGCATGCAAGCCAATGTATTTGTTTTAACGTTTGTGTATGATACTAGGCAACACACATAATTTCAGATGTATATGAATTTGATATTATTGCTACTGGCCTGAAACACATGCTGTTTCATGTGTAATGCTTTCTGGTCTGTTACAGTGTAACTATTTGAATGGTCACCCTGCATTCTTTGTTACATCGTCCCTATTTATTGTGTCTTATGCTGTGTCTGAGGGCTAGTGCACACATGTACAAACATGAACAACTGGTAATACAAAACATGGCATCCAATACCATATGCTGTAATACAAAGTAAATCATCACTGTTTTAACACACAGGGCCACACAGTAAGTTTAGTATCAGCTGTAAAGCATAATCAACAAAAACTGTTAATTGGTATGTGGCCACACCTATATAAACACCTGTTGCTTCATTAACTGTCATGTGGGGTGTGGTCCTTGTTTAGCTCAACAGAACAGGACCTCGCCTTACATCTATGGTCCCAATGGTACCAGGTTGGAAATTAGCATCATGTAATTCTTTGATTTTTCCTTTGCATATCTGTTGACAGTTTGTAATGATGTTTAACAGCAACATATTTTCCACATTTAAGTGGAAAATCCATACAAAATAAATGAATGAGCTCCAGTATGACTTTGCCATTACATGGCAATGCTGTGCATTGCACACCAGTGTGCAATAATTTGGTAAGGAAAACAAATTGGGAAGATAGGCAAGTGGTGAAATGGGGAGCAAGCAGCAGGGAAAAGAAAGTGACATGAAGGTAGGATTGTGCAGGATAGGTGTAGGGAATAACCATGTCTATCCATTTCTTCAACAGTAACAACTGGCCACATATACACATTTTAAGATGTATTTGGACTGTCATCTCCAGAGAGAGGGGTGACAACATTGTGAAGCCAACTGGACCACATTAGTTGTGTTAAGTAGAGACATATGCAAAATGGAGAGCTATGTATCGGAAGATTTTTTGGGGGGGACAGGTGCCCTCCCCTTTTTTTCTAAAGGAGAGAGTGGATTTTTGGGGTGGAACATAGACAAGTCTGGGGCAGGCAAGTCTGGAAGGTGAGAAAGCATTTGCATAGAGAAAGCATTTGCTGTCAGACAGGACATACAAGACAAGGACAGGTTTGATGAAGGACACAAGAGGAGGGTGAACACCTTGGTTGGGATGGGGGTGGGGAAAGCATGAGCCTATGGATGTCATTTTTGTGACATCGAGAATCAAGTCTCCACCAAATGGACTGTCATCACTATCACCTCACTGTGCCAATGGTTTTTGTGTCTGATGTCTGCATCTCCTTGTATTATTTATTATGATCATGGACAGCACTGTCTCCACTTGGTGAGTTGTGCACCAAGTGTGTGGTTTAAAACCATATGCACCAAAAAGGGCAGTTCAGCTTGCGTGACAAGATCACCCCCTTTGCATCTGCCCCAGAGGGAGCCACAGGCTTGTCATGTGAGGCAGGTAGGGCAGGGTCTGCAGGAGGGGTGCTGCCAGGTTGCAGCCCAAAGTGCAGGGCATTGGTGCTGTTGCCAGTAGGCATTCCAGGGGGAACTGTCTTACCCTGTCATGCTGTAGTAATGTGAAATGATATAAAAATCAAATAATTAAATACACATAACAGAACAATGTACAAAGTTACATTAAAAATATTTTAATGATAAATATGATAACAAACAATATAATACAGGTATAATAAAACCAAATGATAAAAAAGAAGGGGTGGGGGTGAGAGTAAAAAGACGCGAACATTTGTAACTGCACAGATAATATAGAAAGCTTTCTACAAGTATTGCACTATATTATGTTACATTTCACATATAACAAGACCAAATGCTAATCAATCCCTTTATTACGTTGAAAAATACCCTATTCCTAACACAGACACAATATACTACAGATCGGATAGCATCTTGAACATATATATGTTGCATGTACAGTGTTAACATTTGACAAAAGGCCATCTGGTGCACAGGTAGGAAGGTCTGCACCACCCCTGCTATAATTATGAATATGTAACAGTAATCAGTGTTATTGTAGACAACCTAAAACAGTATTGCAAAGAGCTGCCCTTACATTTCTGGAGTATATTATCTGAAATACAAGCAGTGACCAATGTACTAGTAGTGTACTTTCTAATTGGAATAAACAAGAATGGCTGCACTTTTTCCTTTTATATTATTATCACTACAGGTTCATTGTTATAATGATAATTTGCAGCATGCTCTTGGTGTCCCTGGTGTTATATCTAAGGATGTACATTGTGGTATGTATTTCAACTGAAACATGTCCTGTATAGTTTGGAAGTGTAGTTTAACAAATGACAACCCCTATGTACCCTGTAATACCGGACTGTTTTCATAAACATACTAATACATGCCCTGTATTGCATTACAATGGACAAATGCATACTCACAATGATGCAAGTGTTTACCTCAATAAGGTGAAGTTAGTTCTAATGGTAAAATACCAGTACATTTTGAAGCAGGCATACCACTTGCATCTCTCATCCTTCTCAGTCTTCCCTCATAGGTGTGCACATTTTGTATTCTCTCTGCATTAGCTGTGGGGGACATATAAACACATTAAGGTCAGCAATCAGAAACAGATACAGCAGCTTCATCATTAAAGCAGTGCCTGTAAGTGATACGCACATGTCTGTGGAGTGCCATCAGTCCTACATTCATCCATCAAATGAGGGTATCCCTCTTCCTCATCCTGAGGTCTCGACAGTAATTTCTACACTGATTACCAGTGTGGGGGATGTCGGTAACAGTGGACAAATCCCAGGCCAAACTATTCCATGTATCCAATTTGTAATCTGATCCATGATTGTGCTCCTGTAACAGCTGGGGACCATAATCATTCACTATGAGTCCAGCAAACACTTTGAACTCCTGTACACCCCACCTTTGAGAATGAAAACTCAGTCCTTCACCCTGAATGCCAGCCATCTTTAATGTGAACAACCACCAATGGACAATGTCATTTCCTGCCAATTATAGTTATAACAGATACTGAGAATGCAGAATGCTGCGAACTGCAACATTTCAAAATGGTGAGTGCTGCTTACCATCGCGCAAACACAGACAACATGTTTGTGCACAGTTAGTAAAGTACAACTGGCTCAGCCATCACAACAAGTATTATATAGGAAGTACTAGCACAATTACTAGCATTTATCATGTGAAGTGGAACACCATTAAAAAGGACAGAATTCTGCAGTATCACAACCCTGCACCTTAGCTATGACACTGCTACAATCACAGGTGTTCCCAATACAAGAATGTAGATATACATGTGTATTATTTATTGCATTAGTAGCTATTACAAGGACATATTGCAAAACAACAAGGATGCATTACTTGCATTCAAACCCAGGACCCTCTGAACTTGTAAGTAGTACTTAACTCCTAGCAGCACAGGAGAAGCTACATAGCCTGTGGCTACATTTTTAATCAATGTAAGGTTCATACAGGCTCAGTATAAGACAATGAAGTCATAACATGCAGAAAATTAAATTAATGTATGATATGTACAGTCCAGTTTGTTAATACACAGAGAATATGCCTACATACATGTGCAATCCAGATCAACATGCAATGTAGATTCAGAGGAATGCATGGTTGCCTTAAAGTTGTTCTCACATACACCACTGAAGTAAGCCGTAACAGTCATTCAGCACACAAGCAACTTCAACGGGGAATGTACATTATTTTGAAGTAGAATATGTTAGATGTACATGTACTGAAACATTCAACATGGAATATAATTCACATACTCCATACACAAGCTGTTATGAATCCTGGTTTCAAATATACAACACTATCCTAACATGCTGTGTTCCACAGTCAGCAATCACCTGACCAGTACTATTGTGCTGACTGTGTGTTTAAACAATTCTATACTATTGCCTTTACAATGTTTAAGTATATTACATAGGGATATGTTATTCAATCACCAAAAAGTAAAGCCATGTTGGCTAGCATGAATAAGCATTGCCTGTTATTTTGTGGGTGTGGCTCCAAGGCACCCACCCCTATGTGAGCCTATGAGATATCCCCAGAGAACACATCTTGAGCATTTGGGAGAGATCACATATGGGATTCATGTTAACTGGCAGGTTTGCCAGCACACCTGTGCAGATGATACACATGTTGTTCAGCATGCCTTGGAAGTTACAGTTGAACGCCTCATGGTTATTTTATATCCTATCCTGTTCCCCATTTCTTGCTGCCATGTGTAGATGACTCCTATGTTAGGTACACATTAATTTAGGATACTGCAATATATGATACAGTTGTAGCATTCCTCTGAATATATACTCAGAAATAATGTTCACTTTTGCCATGTTGTAGCATACCATGCAGTGATGTTTTAAAGAGTTTGGATGGTGATGCCTGTAACTCACCAAGCATGCTCCATGCTACTCTGTTAAATGTCCCTGTGACTACAAACAGCATATAAACACATACCATACTTTCCATTGGAAGGGTTTCCTGCACTCATCTCTGCGAGTCAATGCTAAAAGAGTTTGTTCATTTCCTCCAGGGTCTATGTGCCCTAGAAAATTTTCCACATTCTCTGTGTATGTCTATTGATCATTATATGTGGTATCATTATTTTGTCTTTCAGTAAACAGTATGCCCATGAGACGGAGACCCCCCCATTCTCTGAGGCCAAAAACGAGCTGAGCATAGATGCACTCAGGCAACACCATGAGGTCCTGCTGTCAAGATGGAGGGAAGGAATGGCTGACCATGCAAAACTGTGGGAAGACCATGTCAGAAATCTCAACAGGGTGGGCAGACAAAGACACATGTAAGAGCAGTTGCATCATAGACATGATACATGCAGCGAGGAGGTGTGCAGCTGATGTGGCACTTGATTGTGAGGTCACCGGTGGTGAGACTGCAGCAGAAAAACCCCTCAGCACCACAGAGGAATTCCAGGCAAATATTGCCACTCAGAGAAGCTCCAAGCAGTCTGACAGCCAATATGTCCTTGATGTGGCTGCTACTTTTGCTACTCAAGAGGCCAATCCAGGTAGGCTGTGTTAGACCATCAGTCAAATGCATTTGCCGTCAGTCTGTAATACTGCATATAGCTTTAATGTGTAGCAGGTTGCTTTATTGGTGGGGTGTGAGTGAGATACCTGCAGTGTTCAGGTCCTTTAACTGCCACAGAAAGATTCCTGGCCCACATCTCTACACAGGATAGCTCCCAGTCACCCTTATGCCAATATGTTCTGGATATGTGTGCAACTTCTGCATCACATGTGGGTCTGCCAGGAATGCTTTCTAACATCATCGCTAAAATATTTCTGCTTTCTGTCATAAATGTATATAGTTTTGTCAAGCTAAATTTTTATTTATTTATTTGACATTTGTTGACCGGGATAGTTTGACTGAGCTAATGCCCTTTTCACTGGAGGCCTGGGGAGAAAAGTTCCACATTGCAAAGATTAATGACAAAATTATATAACTGAAAATAGAGATTAAGAATAAATTATATGACAAATATTAAAAACTTCTAATGTCAAAACATAATTCAGCAACTGGTGTTAATTGTACAAGAAAGAAAATAGCAGTGTAATAACAGTTTAATAAAGCAAGTATAAATGCTTAGTTAAGGACCAGGTAATAGGAGGGATCAGGTAGTTAAGTAGTTTGACTGTTGTTAGTATACAACTGAGAAATTTAGGGGCAATTTGAGTTATTGAAGTTAGATGTGTAGGAATTCTTAGTGTGAGAGTCAAGGTAAATAAATTAGGACACAGATAAGCGGTTACCTGTATAGAGTTGAGTAGGATGATAGTCAGTAGTAGGTAGTGTGATGGAAGTAACAGAGATTAATTTAGAGGAAGTTAGGTGGATATAGGGAGATAAGGAGGTAAAGTGGGGGGGGTAGAAGGGCAAGGAAGGAGTTCAGGTTGGATGATTACATATGTGTTGTTTTGGGGTATATCAGACAGCTGCAGTGTTTAGCTCAAGTAAAGTATGTTAGCCACATTGCTGATAACATGTATTACAGTGTACATATAGATGAGTAAAAGTATTATTTATTTATTTATTTTACATTTGTTGACCTGGATAGTCTGACTGGATACATGTCCATTTTCAACGGAGGCCTGAGAGTAAAGCTCCAACATTAAAAACATTACATTGAAATAAAGCATGAACATTAAAAACAATTTTTGTCAGACATAGCTGAATCTTATATGGTTACAGACAATCAGATAGAAGCAGCTAGGTGTTCCTTACAATACTGTTTCATATGCTATAGTATGGAAGGAGTTAGTCTGTTAATCCCTGCTGTACAGTTAAATGGGTGGTGCTGTTGCCATTATGTCTTCCTCTACTTTTCCTAGGACCATCAGGGATTCAACGTGTAAGGGCTGCAGTAATAGGTAAGTGGACTATGAGTTTCCTGTACTGTATATACATCTATTCTAACATATCTGCTATACTGTCTTCTCAGGCCTGCTGTATGTATTTCAGTACTGTTGGTATACCTGTCCACTGCACACGTTTTCTCTGAATGTCACTGTTTGGTAATCATCTTGCGAGCCTGTATTTAAGATCATGGTAATTGAATGTCAGATTACTGTGAGCAAATATTGACTTATTTGACACAGATCCCACATTCAAAATGCATACCCTTCAGATAAGTCATGTTGAAGCAAGACCAGTTATTCCATCAGTTGTATTTGTTTGTAGGAGCATATTATGTAACATTTGTCCATATTTTTTAGCCTTTGTAAAACCGCTATTTATAGCTTTGTCCACACTTCTTACCATAAGTGGTTGACAGGTTTAAATTTCTGTACTATTGACAGCAGTGTAAAGTGCAGAATACTAGTGCAGGTATTAATGTCATCCTTTTTTTTTTTTTTAATCACGGGTGAACATGGCAGGACTTCTGTGTCCCCTGCACCACCTGATGTCAGTATCTCATCAGAGTCTGATGATGATGGTGCCCAAAGTGAGGCACAGTTGAGGTTGCAGAGGCTGAACTTGACAAATAAGTTGACATCCAGCACCGACACTCAGGATTCCAAGATACAGCCAGTATGCCTATGCATACCCAGTCCACTGAGGCCACACATATTGGACTGTTGGAGGGAGAGGACATAAACTAGGAAAGTGTGGCTACCATGGCTTCAGTGCCTGTTGACACTGCCCTTAGCCAAAATGTTCATGAGTTGCCACACAGGTGGGTTGATAGTGGTGCTCATCAGAGGCCTGCTGTCCCTCCACCACCTGGTGCAGGTGTGTATTCATGTGTCACTCAGCATATATTTAGGGCCATAATGGAGACACAGGCAAGTTCAGAACATCATTCCAGGAGAATGCTCAGGGTTTTAGATGTGGCACAGTCTGACATCCGTGACTGTCTCCACCATATTGTTGATGCACTGGATCAGTTCAATGACACATATCGACAGGATGTGGCTGTGAGGGAACACAGATCATCTGTCATGGAATGCAAATTGTCTCTGCTGGAATTTCTGCTTGGATTAGAACGTCAACCTTGTGGACATATGTCAGCAACTACATCGGCTGAGAGCCAATGGGGCTATGCCCACTCAACCTACCATAATGACACTGCATCCACTGCTCCATCAGAGAGTGTGCTGTCCACATGCAGCTGTAGCATGCCATGGAGTCATGATCCTGGCCATTCCCATGAAAGGACAATGTCCAGCAGACATCAGTCACCCACAGGTAGTAGCACACCATCGGACCTTGGGTGTGGAGGTGCCAGAGCAACTCCTGCCAGACCCAGTTCTTGTGGTCAGGGGTGGGGGCAATGAACTGTCAGCTCTACCATGCATGCCTCACAGCTGTCTAACATACAGATACATAGAGCTAGCAATTAGGTTGGCTGTGCTCATGCAGACACTCACACACCAATGTCACATTGAGGGCACCTACAGACACACATGCTATATCTACATGTTCCCTATTGGCTGCTGCCCTTACCAACTTCCACACATGCACTCAGTAACCTTTTTTTTCAGCCTAAGCCTCCTGCAACCTCACAAACCACCCTGTGCAAATGATGGCTGTGCCACACCCCTGTTGTCTATCTTTTGCCTTCAGGGATACTGAAGATATGTATCTAATGCATAGGGTGACTACCTACATTTATAATGCATTTCATATGTCCATTTGTGCTGTTGTCCTGATTATTGTAACTGTCATTAATTTTCTAGTAAGTCAATTAGACAATTGCACAAAATAATTCCTCTACTTTCTAGTTGATGCATTTGTAAGGCTTGCGAAGTTAGTCAATGACGTGTCTCATTAATATATGTAACCCTCTTTTTCAGAATTTAGTGCTAACTTGTGTACACATCCAAAGTTAACCTATCAGAGACTGAGGTCAAGACTGCATGTTAGCACTGCAGACAGACTTCACATCAGTAACACAGTATAATATTTTCCTTTTTTCATGTACATCACCATATGTTCTGAGGTTAACAGGCTGTGACAGGGGTACTGTCCTGATGCTGTTTAAAACTGTAGCCGATATATCACAATATGATATGCAATTGCATATATAATGCACGCACATAATTCTTACAGAAAGGATCACCCAAGTTCACATGAGGTCTGCCAGCCTGTGCTCAGTCAGGCTTATGGATGTGCTCTGCATGACATACAATTGGAGTCCTAATGCAGATGAGTGACAACCTTTGAGACATGTATGTGTCTACCCACCATACCCTATGTATGTCATACTGTACATTGAGGTGCCTGGAACAGGTGTCTGTAGTCCTATATGACTTATTGATGTGCAGCATATTCATCTAATGTGTCCCAAAGATGGCCATGTAATGCTTCAATATTCTAGCTCAAAGCTATATATGTGATACTGCATACACTGGCAGCTACTTCAGTTTATCCACAGAAGAGATGTTGGGGACTCTGATGTTTTCATACTCAGAGATGCCTGATGTCTGTCAATATCCTGTAGGTGTCTGGGACAATACTTATCAAAGCAAGGATTATATACATCAATAAAGCTGATGATGGATGAGTATAGGGGAATGATATACTTTTGTCGATGCCATACTTTCCCTAATCGGATGTAGGATAGATGATGGGTTTCTCCCCATAGTACACACATTTGTCAGTCGACACGTGTTTCAAGATATATTAATGCAAAATTGTGGTATACAGTACTCTGGTGTTTTTCTTTAAATAAGCAGGAACATGTATTGACACACAGTATGGTGATGCAAGTTTGTGTAGTTGTTATAACACCCATGGCTTTGTCAGCAGTCATTAGTGGCACAAAATTGTTTGCCACACATCCTCTGCTTTCTTTTGGGACTTTTGATATGTATATGGCAAACAAAAGGGGAGACAGTACTGACACATCTGTTACCACACATGTGACAGGTCAGCTTCTTGAGGTGAGGTTTCCCACTTTGACTGAGTATTGTTGGCCTGTGATCTGATTTGCAACCTGCCTGTTAACAGAAGGTTTGATATTTACCTTGGTTAGTTTCTCAGTGGTAGCAAATGTTGGATTGCGTTGAGATGCCTGGCCAAGTCAAGATAGTGTGGGTCCACAGCCTTGTATATGTCTCTGCTCACCGTCTGGATTTCACACAGTTTTGTAGGCACAAGTTAACCATAAGAAGAGATAACTGGAACAGATTTACTATTTGGAGGTCACCTATGTCCTTCTTGTGTGAGATGCATGCATTTTGTTTCCATTGCTTTAAAGCAAACATCGAATACAATTATGGGAGTATAATCCCATTTGTATGTTGCCTATCCTATATTGTGTTGATGGGAAATGGTCACTGTATTCCATTCATTGTGGACAACAGCAGTACTCAGACTGTTGATGAATACGGTGCCTAGTGCAGTAGCTGACTGTTAAAGCACATGAAGAACACAGGTCAGAATGTCATCTGGTGCCATGGATTCTGCGCTCCGCATATTGGAGTGAACAGTGATAACTTGCTTTTTATAGATACCACAGTTTGGAGGTGATGATGCAGCCATGTAGTAAGCTTGATGTTGTGATGGGGACACTTTACAGCCACCTGTGTCTGCTAGCAGATGTAGAATTCACAATGGGTCAGTGTGTGCAATACCATACTATACAATCTCACCTCTCTGAATATGTGTCCAAACCATGCAATCTTGTGCTGACATTGTCATATACTGATCATTAATCCTGCCCATCCTCAACACAATATACATCTGAACAGTGATATATTTTATTTTGCAGATGTAAATGATGACAGGCGTATGGTTTTGCTTGGATATGTGTCATTACTTAATATCATAGTTGCTGTATGAGACTTCTTTAAGGTGCCTCATTGTTTAGGGTGCATCAAAGTTAGTGGGCTTCCCAGACAGTTTTATACATGCATTTGTAAACAGCAGCTTCTGTCACTTACTGTAGAAAGCATTACAGACAAACATCCACCATTATGGATTGTAATTCCTGGCGGATCTGTCTTAGAGCATATCAGCCACGGCTGTGTGTATACATTTGTGTAGATTTGTAGGCAAGGTATCAGTGTGTAACGTACACCAGCTGACAATGTCCTTTGTGTAAACCTGAGCTTGGACATTGGGTACCCCTTCCCTTAAGAAGATGTAGGTAACTTGGATGATGTTTTTGAATCCCAGTCCTCACTTGCGTGGTTCATTAGTTATTCCAAACTGTACACATGCTGTGTTATGGTTGGATTAAGAGTGCAGGCAATACACAAGTGCCATTACATTGTTCAGTCATATTGTCAACTAACAAGTTTAATATATTACAGACCCTTGTGGGGTGGTACACTATTTCTTTCATGTCATTTCAGTTTGCAACATCCACTTATGTTTGTGCACATGACTTTATCCTTCTATAATTATCCATGTGAGGCATTATATGCACTGGTGAATAAAATCATGTCAACTAGTCTTGCTGGGGGATCAGAAGGAAACTGATAGGTAAGGATAGGAGGTTTGAACCTGATGTCTGTATAGACAATGCTAAAAAGTGGGGTATATGTGATCTGAGTTGTATTTTCTTGGGAGTAACCTATGGTGTGTGTACATTCTGAGGTCATTCTTAAGGTAGGTCTATAGTTCTGTCATTAATCAGTAGATGTTTTATTTGCTGCTTGTTATGTAACAGAAGGTGTGACAGCTACCTAGAGCTATTGAGGATCTGTTCTGCAACATAGCAGCAGCTAAGTCTATTGGAAAATAATATTGTCATTACTGTACGTATGAGGGCAAGGTGTGAAGGCATCTGCACATACATGACAACAGAGCAGGTAATCCAAGGAAACAATGTTAAAGCTCACACTAGGTCAAGAAACAGTAATCTTCAAATAGTGACCACTACTGTACACACTTGCTAAAAGTGTACAGGTGCGAGTCCTATAAGAACAGATGTCATCCTAATGTTCTTATTCTTTTGAATACTACCATGATGGTTTGCCTCAGCACATTATCTGCTTCCATTTACTCCTTTCCTCTGCATCCTCTTCTGTCACAACAACCACCTGCCTATCCTCGGTCACCACTTCCATGAACCTAATATTAGGCCTTTCTGTTTTCCTCCTACCTGCCAGCTCCATCCTCAGCATCTGTCCCCAAATATATCCAGCATCCTTCCTAAGCACATGCCCAAATCAATGCAATCTCACCTCTCTGGAGTTGTGTCCAACTGTAAAATCTTGTGCTGACACTGTCATATACTGATTACTAAACCTGTACATCTTCATCACAATGAATTTGGATCCTAACATCTGGAACTCTTCCAGCTCCTGTTATGACTCCTGTATTTTTGTCATTGTCACTGTCACCAAATCATATCACATAGCTGTTAGCATTCCACTCTTGCAAAACTATGCCAGTTTCCAATGCAATGTTGGACTCACACTCTCACTAATCTTTATGGAGACACACACACACACACACACACACACACACACACACACACACACACACACACACACACACACACACACACACACACACACACATTACTACAGTGAGAACCGAACCCCGACCTTCCCTTTAATTGTTATTGGTACCCGTCTGTCACAAATCAATCCTGACACTCTTCTACACCCATTCTATCATGCATGCACTGTCTTCTTCACCTCCCTTCTGCACTCAGCATTGCTGTGTACTTTAGCCCCCAAGTATTTAATATCATACACCTTCACCAACTGCACTTCCTACAGTCTCACCATTTATATATCCTGCCTCTCATTCACATACATATATTCTGTCTTAGTCCTTATGCCATTCATTACTCAATTCTGTAGCATCACTTTGTCTCTCCTGGGTCTCCTGCACACGTTGCCTGATCACAATATCATACACAGATGTCATAGTCCATGGGGATCCCCATGTGATCTCCTCTGTCAACCTATCACCATTGCAAAGAGATGTTATGACATTAGTGCATATCATGAAAGGAGTTTCACTGTTGTCTGTCTTATATTGCACAAGTTGACATCTACCTGTCTCCCAGGCCATTGTGTCCCCATGGCCTGTTGTGAGCAATACTTATCCAGTAAACTGATTTAGCTGATGACATCAGCTGTGTCTTTTGAAGACATGAGGACAGTGTACCATAGGCTGTGGCAAAATGATCTATATAACATCCACCAGCAGTTCACACACACACCAAGTTGATTACAATGAGATTAGAACCCCTACCTGTCTAGGTTTACAGTCTACAGAACACAGTACTTAAGGCACATGCCAAAGTACCAGTCTGATTTTAATAAGACTGCAGGTGATCTTACAGTAAAGTAGTTGATGACATCAGCAAGACCTGTGGAGGGCAGGAGACTGGAGGACTACTAGACATAAGGATGTTTTTTGCAAGCAAAACAGCAATGCAAAACTATGCCAGTTTCCAATGCAATGTTGGACTCACACTCTCACTAATCTTTATGGAGACACACAAACACACACACACACACACACACACACACACACACACACACACACACACACACACACACACACACACATTACTACAGTGAGAACCGAACCCCTACCTAAGTGCACAAACAAATGAACACCATTTTAAAATGATGTGCCACTACATAAATCTGATTTTAACATGACTTAATGTGATCTTATAGCAGATGACATAATCAAGAAATGTAGGTACACCAGCATGAGAGACCTGCATAGATACAGCGCTCCTTTATGTCATCTGTGGCTAGTATACCAACAGTAGTATACTGTTTAGAAGCCTATGTAACAGCACAAGTCCCTCATTGAGCATATTTGGATGTTTTTCTTTGGCAGTGCAAGCCTGTGAGTGCAACATTATTGCCATGTCCATGAGGGAGCACACAACATTATTACACCTTTGTTTTGTGTTAGATGTATGTGTTGCGGAATTAAGGAGATCCCATGGTTGCACTATTTGTTGAGGTTAATTGTGAGGAAACACATATGGATGTTTATTAACTATCTGTACAGATAGTTACACTCTGCCCTCAGTTTGCAGTGTTTCCACATCTTGGAAATACAGAACAGTAAGAGCACACATCTGTGGATGTGAAGTAATAGTTAACAAACCTCTCAACCTCATAGTTCACACAATCTGCACAAAGCCATAATTATCATGGCAAATGTTGAAATATTGCCCTTACAAACCTAAATTGCTGATGGAATAACAGGTTTTGCTTTAGCATGCATTTTTTAAAGGGTATGACATCCATAAATGAAATGTATGTCATTATTTATGACTTGTCAATGACTTAGCAATAATGTTGTATAACCCAACATTTTATGGGGAACAGACTGCAAAAATTATGTTAAAATATGGACATTCCTTATTAATCTGGACAGTTTAGAGCTATGCTAGTTAGGCATAATGAAAATGCAATGGGTATTGCACTAAGTGTACATGCATGCACATTCTACTCTTCTACCTGTTTACATGATGTTAAGAAGTACACAAATGAGAGGCACCATACCTCCCAACCGTACCAAATTACTCAGGTTTTTACCGAGTTTTGGGGTCCAAATAATGGGTGCCAATATTCCCGAGTGCCACCCCATAATTTCTGAATTTCCCGGCTGTTTCTTTTGAATTTTTTTTCCGGCTTTTGGAGCTGACATCATCACGTGCACAATGATGTCACCTCCGTGAAATGTACTGCCAGCCTATCAGAATGCTCAATAATGCATTCAGCAGCTCAAACAATGTGCATCAGTGTGCATTCACTTCCAGAAAGCCAGCTACGGGGGAATGGACTATTTCTGAGAACAGAACAAGCCTGGCTGCTGCAGAGAGAACAAGCCAAGAGACTGCTGGTGAGTTAAGCCAAGGATCTGTTTCCCGAGAACAGAAAAAAACATTTGTTCAGGAATAAATCTCCTTAGGTAAGCTACTGTTTTGAGACTAATGGAACTCCTGGAAAGTTTGTGTGTGTGTGTGTGTGTGTGTGTGTGTGTGTGTGTGTGTGTGACAGAGACTCTGTCCTACTATCTTTATTAGTCTGTTTCAAGGGGAGGAGGTTGGACATCATGGGAAAGTTGGTTGAGTAAGTATTGTCAGTCATAGTCCTTGAGGTTGGAGCAAAACCAAAGCAAGCATGTGTGCATGCAGCCAAACACAAAATCAATAACCAAAGAAAACAGCTCATGTAGTGTCGAGCAGACTGGAAAATCCACAGCCTCAACTCAGTAAAAATACTCTGAGTGCTGATGAAGTCCACATGTGTTGGGACGAATGTGCTTAACTGGTTTATTTTAAATATTTATTAAAAGTATATTAATGTTCTTATTGGCATTGGCTTCTGTTTTTACCAGGTTGAGGTTGTAGATTTTGCAGTCTGTTCAACACTACACAAGCCATTTTCCTATAGTCCTAGAGGTGACAGAAATGAGAACTGCCAAAGCAGATTTATCATTTTGGTAAGCATGTAACACATTCCACTTGCACTGGAAATAGTTACTTAAGATACCTCTTTCCCTTCAGTAATGAAACAAGGTCTCTGCCTACCGTGATCATACCCTTCAGTAATTCAGCTGTATATTACAACTTTTTAATGACCTTCTGAGTGAATTGACTCATGTTTGCCTGTGTTACTACATTTTCTCTTAACTATGTTATGCAGTTGAATAATACTGAAGGGGAGTTATTGATAAACATGGACTGTTGAGGCGGCATGTTTCCATAAATGAGTGTTCTGCAACTGTCCCACTAACCACTTCCCTTTTCTTTTTCTTTCTCTCCCCTTCATCATTAATTAATTTATTAATGACTTGGTACTGTAACTTAGAGGAAATATTAATAAGTAAATGGGTTTGAGACAATGTGAAATAGGTCAAGGTAGAGAAAAGCTGTATGTCACAATAATTAATTTGATTGTATATCCCCTATTACTATAGGAGGATTAAATTTTTCCTAATAACTTTAAAAGATTTTCTAAATTAAGTGACATTTTTGTTATCAGCTTACATGGGCCTTCATTTCAGACAAGCACTCCAACTCCTCACTGTGTTGCTTTTTTCCCTATGTTTCTTTTGAGAACATCTTTAGTCCTGAGTTTGTTCTATCCCTGTGAGACATACCTTCTGGTAGATTGAATCTGTCAGTTTGTAAACAGTGTTTTTCTAATCTGTCAATTTGTAAACAGTTTTTCTGATTACAGAACTTTAATTGGTTTTAATGACTTATATTAAGTATGCTTGTTTTTAAATACTCATGTTTTTTAATTTTTATAAACTTATGGTTTTAACTTCAGTAAGCTAATATATCATTAGACATAAATTGAAGTAGTATTAAGAAAATTTTAAACTAGTTTTATTGTACCTGGATCAGTTGTTTTGCAGCTTTGTGAATATGTCAATGGCTGAATGGGGACTTTTTATCCATCCCTTACCCTTGTCCACCCTTCCATGTTTTCAACAAGGAAAGTATAAAAGATAAACCAAAAACAGTTCCCGCCATAATGAAAGTACTTGCTGATAATTTTCTAGCTCATTAAATTGATACACTGTCTATATTCTCTGTGAAGGTTGCCAGCCTAGCCAGATAGAATTGTGCAGATAATTCTATAATTTGTAAATATGAATGTGGAACTGTTTTCTTAAATTAAAGAATATGCTGTGAAATGTGAACTTAAAACAATGTAACAATAGTGCCCCGTGCTGTAAAGAAAGCTAAGACAAGCATTTCTTGTTTGTCCTTTGAAGTTCAAATTATTTCATGACTGTCTTTGATGTTTACAATTTGGCTCGGGCTGGGCTAGATGAAGGTTTCCTGCCTATTGTTTTAACTTAAGGAATAATTACTAGCATTTACATATGGAATGTATTTTATTGATGTAGTTTCCTGCAGCTGCAAGATAACAAAAGAATGTAGTATCTGTAAGCATGGGAATACCAAGAAAGTGTAAAAAAAGATGTAATGTTTATCAGAACTGCAATAGCAATTTAAACAGAGAGAATCAGAAGACATTAAGCATTTTTGTCTTGATCATCCAACTCACAGCACTGTCTTGCTCAAATGAAAGTTATTTTAGACTTGAGTTTTCTTTTAGAAATAGCTTGAAACTAGAAAGATTAGACTAACTGTTTTTCTGTGATGTCAGAACTGTACTACTGAATTATTTTAAGTATTTCTGTGTGATCTCTGAACTTTTGACTAGCCCTGTGTAGTAGAAAGTATTGTCTTGTGGTATTATTTATTTATTATTAAATATTTTAAAACCTTTCAACTGTGGCTGCTTTGTGTAGAGATAATTTAAGCTCTTAAGAGTACTTGCATGCCTTTGGTAAAACTGTACAAAGCCCTGGGTTATAATACCGATTGGATAATAATATTGCACAGTAATAATTGGAAACCCTTTTAAGGGCTTTTGAGTAGCTGATAATTATTAGTGCTTGGTGGCAGCTGGTACTACCATATAGTCTGGGGAAAAGGGGCACAGCTGGAGAACCTGGGCCAGCCTTCCCCAGGTGTGTCTGTGTGGTTGTATAAACTCTTATCAAAGTGTGTGTCAGCTACTTGGGAATGGACACAAAGCACTGGTTGGACAGAGAGGGTGCTACAGGTTTTAGCTTGCCTATTAGGATCTGGACCCTATAGTTGTGCCAGTTATGAGTCTTATTGGGGACCTGCAGAGCAAGGGGGCGACCAGCCCCAGACCGACTGTGATTTCTGTGTGCTCTTAAGGGAAACTGCACTTTACTGTGTATATTTGTTATCCTTTCCTCATATATGAGATGCCCTCTCTGGTGTTAGTGGGGAAGAATGAGGCTCCTTGATTGCTGGGCTAGGGCACAAGTATCACATATTAATTGGTGGCAGTGGTGGGATACAAACATTACATATTAATTGGTGCAGTTGTTGGGATATCCTCACATATTAATTGGTGGCAGTGGTTGGGATATCCTCACATATTAATTGTTTGGCAGAGGTGGGATAACCACATCACATATTAATTAGTTGGCAAATACAAATTGGCTTGTAGTGGTGTGAGTAGAGTGAATCCTGTAGCTTGTGTACAGTGAGAGTTGAAGGTATTTTGTACTCTAAAACAGACACACAGTCAATACTCAAAGTTCAGATCACAATTGTTTTATTTCTTTTGTTAGCTTAGTTAGTCAGGGTGAATAGGCAGCATATCAGCAGAGGAGTATGGAAAGCTGACAAGGAGCCAGCTGCCAGAGATGTGCCAGACTAGGGGACTGGTGCATGGAAACATGACTAAGGCTGACCTGCTTGCAGCCTTGGTTACAGCTGCATCAGAAAACAGCAACTAGGAGGACAATCAGACTGACAGAGGAGATATAATACCCTCAGAGAATGGACAGCTCAACCTTTCTGCAGTGGACATAAAAATCTAGCTGGAGCTAAAGATACTTGAGTTGGAGGCCAGGCATGTGGAATTAGAAGCAGGTGAGAGACTGAGGTGAGTAGAGATTGAGGACAATGAGATACTGCTACATCTGTAGGCTGAGGAAAAGGAAAGGCAGAGGCAGCATGAGAAAGATATGTTGACTTTTTGCCAGAGTCATGGAGGTAATGGGAAAGGGAGTAACTGGATGCCAGAAACACAACAGGTCAGAAAATTTCTTCTGCAGTTTAAAGAGGGGGATAATTTTGATAGTTTCATTCATATGTTTGAGAGGGTATGTAAACAGTATGAAGTTGACAAAGGGCTCTGGGTAGGGTTTCTGACATCCTTACTTCATGGTAAAGCTGTAACTGTACTGTCTAAAATGTCTGATGTTGCATGTTTTTATTATACTGCTGTTAAGAAAGCTAACACCTGAAATGTACAGGGAAAAGGTTTGTGAGGATAGGTGCAAGGCAGATGAAAGTGTGTGTGAATATGTTGCTTAACTGAGCAATTATTTCCATACATGGGTGAGTGTATGTCAGGTCACCACTTTTGAAGGGCTGGCAGACCTTTTGGTGAGGGAACAATTCCTTAGCACTTTGAGGACATGAGGATCTGGTTAGCTGATAGACAATATGCTACTTCAGATGAGTTGGGGAAGAAGGGAGACCTATACCTGGAAACAAGGGCAGCCCTGCACAGGAATGGGACCTCCAGTACTGCTCATTGGTCTAAAGAAACCCATGGTGGGCAGCACAGACTGCCAAAACAGAATCTGCCAGTAGCAGGGGAAGCCACTAGTCCAGGTACATGTCCAGGACCTAGGGTGAAATGTTTTGAATGCAACCAGTGGGTTCATGTGGCATACAGATGTCCACAGAGGCAAGGTGGGGAACTAAATGTGAGGGAGCCAGTAAGTGGGAAAGACAAAATGCCAATAGTAAGTTGTCTTTGGACAACAAGGGTACCAAACTGCCACCAGTGGCTAGATCCTATTGTAGTGCATGGCAAAGAGGCCATTGCCAAGAGAGACACAGCCTCTGATATAACCATTGTAAAGCCTGCAATGGTTACAA
This sequence comes from Protopterus annectens, assembly GCF_019279795.1. Lineage (NCBI taxonomy): Eukaryota > Metazoa > Chordata > Ceratodontiformes > Protopteridae > Protopterus > Protopterus annectens. The sequence goes on along the minus strand of NC_056730.1, from coordinate 1,001,532,293 downwards.
TGGAGCACTACTTTCCTGGGAAGTCTACTGCAGTCAGGGCTTTAGGAGGGATCCCATTCCAAATACCTTTGGCTAGGGTTCACCTTGACAGGGAGGGTGGAAAAGGAAGCCAGCAAGTAGGTGTATTTGAGGATATACCTGCAGATGTCCTGATAGGGAATGATTTTCATAGTGGAGTACCCTGTGCTTGTGCAGTTACATGCAGTCAGAATTGGAGACAAGCAGGTAAGTCTGGTAGCCTTGGGGAGACCCAGACAAACTGCATACTTGCAGCCAGGACTGGTGAGATGGTTACTTCAGGGAGTGAGCTACACTGTAGCAGTGAGACTAAATGTGAGCCACAGCTGCTTGTGGGTACTGATGGTCCCTCTGGACAGAGTGACTGCAAAGGTAGAGGTGAGTAGTAGTACCCAGGCTGACAGTGAAGCACCACTGTCAGAGGATGCCTGGCTTCCTGTGGAAGGGGAGCTGGGAAGGGTTACATGAAGAGAGTTGAGACAGGCTCAACTCTCAGACCCTACATTGCAAGGCCTGAGGCAAATAGCTAAGGAGGCACCTGATTCTCAAGGAAAGGGGGAATCTGTATACTGGGACAAAAGGTTACTATACAGAGAGTGGACCCTGAGGGAGGGCTAGAAGGTGAGAGAGTACAGCAGTTGGTAGTGCCTAGAGCCTACCATCTGGTGCTTCTAGCAATAGGCCATAATATTCCCTTTGCAGGTCATAAAGGCATAAACGTACAAAGAGGCGTATTATGCAGAACTTCTATTGGCCTGGAATTTCCGGAGATGTAACAGGGTACTGCAGGACCTGTGAGCAGTGCCAAAAGGTAGGCAAGGCAAGAGACAAGGTAAGAGCTCCTTTGATGCCTTTACCTGTGATTGAGCAGCCATTTCAGAGGGTAGCTATGGATATTATGGGTCCTCTGAATACCCCAGGTTCCACAGGGAAAAAGTATATCCTAGTGGTAGTGGATTATGCTACAGGATACCCTGAGGCAGTAGCTTTGTTCTCCATTATGGCAGAGGAGGTGGCAAATGTATTGGAGATTTTCAGCAGGGTAGGTTTCCCAAAAAAATACAGACTGACAGAGGTGCCAATTTCATGCAGGACCTGCTGGCTTGTCTGTGGAAGTCCTGTGGAGTGAAGCACAAGAAGACCACCCCCTACCATCCCCAGACTAATGGTCTTGTTGGGAGTTTAAACTCTACAATCAAGTCCATGCTACTGAAATTTGCAGATCAGTTTAAGAGGGAGTGGGACACATATTTGCCCCCATCTGTTGTTTGCTTACAGAGAAGTTCCCCAGGAATTCACAGGTTTTTCACCCATTGAGTTGCTGTATGGGCATAGGATGAGGGGACCTCTAGATTGAATTCAAGATGAGTGGGAAAGTGAGTGCAAGTCTCACAAGGAGTCTGTTGTGGCATACATTCTAAACCTTGGGCTTGGCCTAGGAGAACCTGGCAGAAGCCCAACAACAGAAAAAAGGTGTGGTATGACAGGAATGCTCAGTCTAGAGAGTATGCTGTGGGGCAGCAGGTAATGGTTCTCATTCCTGTCAGACACAACAAGCTGCAAGCAGCTTGGGAGGGCCCTACAAGGTGGTAAGAAAGGTATGTGATGTTAACTACATGGTAGAACTGCTAGGCAGATGAGAAGGGCACAAATTCTATCATGTTAACATGATGAAACCTTACCATGATAGGGAAGCCCTTGTGCTGAGCATTTGCAGTGGATTGCAGGAGGAGTCTGAGGGAGATCTGGGGACTGATCTCCTCAGTGATGCTCGGGCTGGCACCTCGGTGGAAGGGGTTGCAATGTCCCAGCAGCTGTCTCCTTCCCAGGTTCTAGAAATCTGAGCAGTGTTACAAGAATTTGGAGACATGTTCACTTGGAAACCAGGGTGCACCCATCTGGTGTAGCACCAGATGGATACAGGACCCCAAAGGCCTATCAGGCAGGCCCTTTATAGAGTGGCTGAGAGAGTCAAACAGACTCTGAGGGAGGAGGTACAAGAGATGTTGGAACTAGGGGAGATTCAAGAGTCCAGCAGTCCCTGGCCCTCTCCAGTGGTGCTGGTGCCAAAGAAGGATGGCACCACCAGGTTCTGTGTGGACTACAGGAAATTAAATAGTCACACAGAGTCGGATGCTTACACCATGCCTAGGACAGATGAGGTCCTAGAGCAGCTGAGTGGGGCTAAGTATCTTACAACAATTGATCTTACTAAGGGTTACTGACAGGTGCCCTTGACTCCCAGTGCTAGGGAGAAGTCAGCCTTTGTGACTCCGTTTGGCTTATACGAGTTCCCAAAGATGCCCTTTGGGATGAAGAATGCCCCAATGACTTTCCAGAGGATGGTAGATCATATCCTAGCAGGAGCAGGAGAGTTTTTCCTTGCTTACCTAGATGATATTGCCATATACAGCCATTCCTAGCCAGAGCACCTTCAGCATGTCAGGGAGCTGCTGGGCATACTACAGAGGGCAGGGTTGACCAATAAGCTGAGCAAATATCAGGTGAGTATGGTGGAGGTCTCCTACCTAGGACATAGAGTGGGGAGTGGTAAGATAAGGCCAGAACCTGCCAACGTGGAAGCCATTAAAGCATTGCCTGCACCTGTAACTAAAACGCAGGTGAGGGCATTTTTAGGGACAGCAGGGTACTACAGAAAGTTCGTTCTCAGATGTAGTACAATACCTGCTCCCCTCAAAGACCTGACAAGGAAGAACAGGCCAGATAAGGTAGTGTGGACTCCAGCATGTGAGCAGGCATTCCAGAATCTTAAAGTAGGTTTGGGAGGACCCCTTGTGCTAGCCAGTCCAGATTATAGGTTCATAGGTTCATAGGTTGGTACTAGGCTATCAGCCCTAGGGCCTATACAAGCCTAGCCATAACAATTCCCTGGCTATTTCTTCCCACATTATTTACTTTCCTTACAGAAAGAATGTGTTGTGCACGTGGATGCTTCAAACAATGGGGTGGGGGCTGTACTTAGCCAGATTTCTTTAGGGGGGAAGAGCACCCAGTGGTTTATATCAGTCGTAGCCTCCAACCCAGGGGGGTATGCTATGCAGCTGTAGAAAAGGAATGTCTGGCCATAGTGTTGGCATTGCAGAAATTCATCCTTATATGCATGGAAGGAAATTCACTGTTATGACAGATCACAACCCCCTAACATGGTTAAACAGAGCCAGCCGGCAAAATGCAAAGTTTCTAAGATGGAGCCTAGGGTTGCAAGCATATGATATGTCAGTGCAGCACCGCAGAGGGTGTAGCATGGCCAATGCAGATGGGCTCTTAAGACAGGGAATGGGGTGAGGTACACTCAGATAGGCCTAAACCTCTCAAGTAGCATTTCTCGAGGGTCACTTGAAAAACTAGATTTTCTCCGGGGGGGGGTGTGAAGGCTGCCAGCCTAGCCAGATAGATTTGTGCAGATAATTCTATCATTTGTAAATATGAATGTGGAACTACAGAACTGTTTTCTTAAATGAAAGAATATGCTGTGAAGTGTGAACTTTAAACAATGTAACAACATTGCCCTCTGCTGTAAAGAAAGCTAAGGCAAGCAGTTCTTGTTTGTCCTTTGAAGTTCAAATTATTTCATGACTGTCTTTGATATTTACAATTCGGCTCCTGACAGGCTAGATGAAGACTTCCTGCCTATTGTTTTAACTTAAGGAATAATTACTAGAGTTTACATGTGGAATGCCTTTTGTTGATGTAGTTTCCTGCATCTGCAAGATAGCAAATGAATGTAGTATCTGTCAGCCTGGGAACACCAGGAAAGTGTATAAAAATTATGTAATGTTTATCAGAACTGCAATAGCAATTTAAACAAAGAGAATCAGAAGGCATTAAGCATTTTTGTCACGATCATCCAACTCACAGCACTGTTTTGCTCAAATGTAAGTTTTCGTAGACTAGTGTTTTCTTTTAGAAATAACTTGGAACTAGAAAAATTAGGCTAAGTGTTTTCTCTGTCAGAACTGTACTACTAAATTATTGTAAGTATTTCTGTGTGATCTCTGAACTCTTGAATAGCCCAGTGTAGTAGAAAGAATTGTCTTGTGGTTTTAGTTATTTATTATTAAATATTTTAAAACCTTTCAACTGTGGCTGCTTTGTGTAGAGCTCATTTAAGTTATTAAGAGTACTTGCATGCCTTTGGTAAAACTGTACAAAGCCACTCTAATAGCTCTAGCCCCGGGTTATACTACCAATTGAATAATAATATTGAATAATAATAATTGGACACCCTTTTAAGGGCCTTTGAGTAGCTGATAATTATTAGTGGATGGTGGCAGCTGGATCTAATGTATAGTCTGGGAAAAAGGGACAAAGCTGGAGAATCTGTGCCAGCTTTCTCCAGGAGTATCAGTGTGGTTGTATAAACTCTTCTCAAAGTGTGTGTGTGTCAGGTACGTGGGCACGGACATGAAGCACCGGTTGGACAGAGAGGGTGCTACAGTTTTTAGCTTGCCCACTGGGCTGAGATCTGGACCCTATAGCTGTGCCCATGGGGAGTCTTATTGTGAACCTGGAGAGCAAGGGAGCGACCAGCCCCAGACCGACTGTGATCTCTGTGTGCTCTTAAGGGAAATTGCACTTTACTGTGTGTATTTTTTATCCTTTCCTCATATATGAGAAGCCCTCTTTGGTGGTAGTGGTGAGGATAAAGGATCCTTAATTGCTGGGGCAGAGCACGGGCGTCACATATTAATTGGTGGCAGTGGTGGGATATCCACATTACATATTAATTGGTGGCAGTGGTTGGGATATTCTCACATATTAATTGTTGGCATTGGTTGGGATATCCTCACATATTAATTGTTTGGCAGTTGTGGGATATCCACATAACATAATAGTTAGCAAATGCTAATTGGCTTATAGTGGTGTAGGTAGAGTCAATCTTGCAGCTTGTGTACAGTGAGCTTTGAAGGTGTTTTGTGCTCTAAAACAGCCACACAGTGACTACTCAGAGCTCAGATAACAATTGTTTTATTTTGTTTGTTAGCTTAGTTAATCAGAGTGAGCAGACAGCATGTAAGCAGAGGAGCATGGAAAGCTGACAAGGTGCCAGCTGGCGGAGGTGTGCCAGGCTAGGGGACTGGTGCATGGAAACCTGACTAAGGCAGACCTGATTGCAGCCTTGGTTACAGCTGCATCAGAAAACAGCAACCAGGAGGACAATCAGACTGACAGTGGAGATATAATACCCTCAGAGAATGAACAGCTCAACCATTCTGCAGTGGACTCAAAAATCCAGCTAGAGCTTAAGAGACTTGAGTTGGAGGCCAGGCATGTGGAATTAGAAGCAGCTGAGAGACTGAGGCACATAGAGAGTGAGTACAATGAGAAACTTCTATGTCTGGAGGCTGAGGAAAAGGAACGACAGAGGCAGCATGAGAAGGAGATGCTGACTCTTCGCAAGAGTCAAGTAGGTAATGGGGAAGGGAGTAACTGGACCCCAGAAGCAAAAAAGGTCAGTAAATTTCTTCTGAAGTTTAAAGAGTGGGATAATTTTGATAGTTTCATTCATATGTTTGAGAGGGTATGTAAATAGTGTGAAGTTGACCAAGGACTCTTACTAATGTTCCTGACCCCCTTATCCATGGTAAAGCTGTATCTGTACTGTCTAAAATGTCTGACATTGCATGTTTTGATTACTGCTGTTAAGATATGTCTTTTAGAACTGCTTTAGCTAACACCTGAAACGTATAGGAAAAAGTTTTGTGAGCATAGACGCAAGGCAGATTAATGTTTGTGTGAATATGTTGCTGAATTGAGCACTTATTTCCATAGCTGGGTGAGTGGATGTCAGGTCACCACTTTTGAAGGGCTGACAGACCTTTTGGTGAGGGAACAAGCCCTTAGCACTTTGCCTGAGCACATGAGGATATGGATAGCTGATAAACATTGTGCTACTTCAGATGAGTTGGGGAAGAAGGGAGACCTATACCTGGCAAGCAGTGCAGCTCTGCTCAGGAAGGGGACCCCCCAGTACTGCTCAATGGTATACAGGAATCCATGGTGGGCAGCACAGTCTGCCACAACAGAATCAGCCAGTAGGATGGGAAGCCACTAGTCCAGGTACACATCCAGAACCTAGGGTGAAATGTTTTGAATGCAACTAGTGGGGCCATGTGGCATACAGATATGCACAGAGGCAAGGTGGGGAACAAAAGGTGAGGGCACCAGAAAGTGAGAAAGACATAATGCTAATATTAGGTTGTCTTGGGACAACAAGGGTACCAAACTACCACCAGAGGCTATATCCTATTGTAGTGAATGGAAAAGAGGCCATTGCCAAGAGAGACACAACATCTGATATAACCATTGTAAAGCCTGCAAGGGTTACAGAGGAGCAATACTTGCCTGGGCAGTCTACTTCAGTCAGAGCTTTAGGAGGGATCCCCTTCCAAATACCTTTGACTAGGGTTCACCTTGACTGGGGGTTGGAAAAGGACGCCAGCAAGTAGGTGTGTTTGAGGATATGCCTGCAGATGTCCTGATAGGGAATGATTTTGATAGGGCAGTACCCTGTGCTTGTGAAGTTACACACAGTCAAGCTTGGAGACAAGCAGATAAGTCTGATAGAGACCTAGACAGACTGCATACTTGCAGCCGTTACTGGTGAGATGGTTACTTCAGGGAGTGAGCTACTCTGTAGCAGTGAGACTGAATGTGAGCCACAGCTGCTTGTGAGTACTGATGGTCCCGTGGACAGAGTGACTGCAAAGGTAGAGGTGAGTAGTAGCACCCAGGCTGACAGTGAGGCACCACTCAGAAGATGCCAGACTTCCTGTGGAAGGGGAGCGGGGAAGGGCTACAAGGAGAGAGAGTTGAGACAGGCTCAGCTCTCAGACCCTACATTGCAAGACCTGAGGCAGGAAGCTAGGGAGGCACCTGATTCTCAAGGAAAGGGGGAATCTGTATACAGGGACAAAGGGCTACTACAGAGATTGGACCCCTGAGGGAGGGCTAGAATGTGAGAGAGTACAGCTGTTAGTAGTGCCTACAGCATACCATCTGGCACTTCTATCCATAGCCCATAATATTCCCTTTGCAGGTCATATGGGCATAAAACATACAAGCAGGCATATTATGCAGAACTTCTATTGGCCTGGAATTTCCAGAGATGTAACAGGATACTGCAAATCCTGTGAGCCGTGCCAAAAGGTAGGCAAGGCAGGAGACAAGGTGAGAGTTCCTTTGATGCCTTTGCCTGTGATTGAGGAGCCATTTCAAAGAGTAGTTATGGATATTGTGGGTCCTCTGAATACCCCAGGTTCCACAGGGAAAAAGTATTTCCTAGTGGCAGTGGCTTATGCTACACGATACCCTGAGGCAGTGGCTTTGTCCTCCATTGAGACAGATAAGATGGCAAATGCTTTGTTAGAGATTTTCAGCAGGGTAGATTTCCCAAATGAAATACTGACTGACAGGTGCCAATTTCATTAAAGACCTGCTGGCTTGTCTGTGGAAGTCCTGTGGAGTGAAGCACATGTAGACCACCCCCTACCATCCCCAAACTAATGGTCCTGTTGAAAGGTTAAACTCTACAATCAATTCCATGCTACTGGCATTTGCAGATCAGTTTAAGAGGGAGTGGGACAAATATTTGCCCCATCTGTTGTTTGCTTATAGATATGTTCCCCAGGATTAAACAGGGTTTTCACCCTTTGAGTTGGTGTATGGGTATAGGCTGAGGGGACCTCTAGATTTAATTCAAGATGAGTGGAAAGGTGAGTGCAAGTCTCACAAGGGGTATTTTATGGCATATATCCTAAACCTCAGGACAAAGCTCAGGTAACTCATGGGCTTGGCTCTGGAGAACCTGGCAGACTCCCAACAACAGAAAAAGGTGTGGTATGACAGGAATACTTGAGCTAGAAAGTTTTCTGTGGGGCAGCTGGTAATGGTTGTCATTCCTGTCAGACACAACAAGCTGCAAGTAGCTTGGGAGGGTCATTACAAGGTGGTAAGAAAGGTAAGTGATGTTATCTACATGGTGAAACTACTAGGCAGATGGCAGGGGCACAAATTGTACCATGTTAACATTATGAAACCTTACCATGATAGGGAGGCCCTTGTTATGAGCATTTGCAGTGGAATGCAGGAGGAGTCTGAGGGAGATCTGGGGACTGATCTCCTCAGTAAGGCTTGGGCTGACACCTTGCTGGAAGGGGTAGCAATGTCCCAGCAGCTATCTCCTACCCAGGTTCGAGAAATCCGAGCAGTGTTGAAGGAATTTGGGGACATGTTCACTTGAAAACCAGGGTGCACCCACCTGGTGCAGCACTAGGTGGATACAAGGCCCCAAAGGCCTATTAGGCAGGCCACTTACAGAGTACCTGTGAGAGTCAAACATACTCTGAGGTAGGAGTTACAGGAGATGATGGAACTAGGGGTGATTCAAGAGCCCAACAGTCCCTGGGCCTCCCCAGTGGTGCTAGTGCCAAAGAAGGATGGCAGCACCAAGTCCTGTGTGGACTACAGGAAATTAAATGGTCACACAGAATAGGATGCTTACCGCATGCTTAGGACAGATGAGACCCTAGAGCAGCTGGGTGGGGCTAAGTATCTTACAACCATTGATCTTACCAAGGATTACTGGCAGGTGCCCTTTACTCCCACTGCTAGAGAGAAGTCAGCCTTTGTGACTCCGTTTGGCTTGTATAAGTTCACAAAAATTACCTTTGGGAGGAAGAATGCCCCAGTGACTTTCCAGAGGCTGGTAGATCATATCCTAGCAGGGCAGGAGGGTTTGCCCTTGCTTACCTAGATGATATTGTCATCTACAGCCATTCCTGGTCAGCTCACTTTCAGCATGTTAGGGAGGTGCTGGGCAGAGTACAGAGGGCAGGGTTGACCATTAAGCAAATGTCAGGTGGGTATAAAGGAGGTCTCCTACCTAGGACATAGAGTGGGGAGTGGTAAGATAAGGCCAGAACCTGCCAAAGTGGAAGCCATTCAGGCATGGTCTGCACCTGTTACTAAAAAGCAAGTGAGGGCATTTTTAGGGACAGAAAGGTACTACAGAAAGTCCGTCCCCAGTTACAGTACTATAGCTGCTCCCTCACAGACCTGACAAGGAAGAACAGGCCAGATAAGGTAGTGTGGACCCCAGCATATGAGCAGGAATTCCAGAAGTATAAAGAAGCTTTGGGAGGACCCCGTGTGTTAGCCAGTCCAGATTACAGCAAAGAATTTGTTGTGCAGGTGGATGCTTCAAACCATGGGGTGGGGGCTGTTCTTAGCCATATTTCTTCAGAGTGGGAAGAGCACCCAGCGGTTTATCTCAGTCATAGGCTCTAACCCAGGTAGGAATACTATGCAGCTGCAAAAAAGGAATGTCTAGCCATAGTGTGGGTATTGCAGGAACATCAGCCTTATCTGTATGAAAAGAAATTCACTGCAAGACACAACCCCCTAACATGGTTAAACAGAGCCAGCCAGCGAAATGCCAAGTTCTAAGATGGAGCCTAGGGTTGCAAGCATATGATATGTCATCGCAGCACCGCAGTGGGAGTAGCAATACCAATGCAGATGGGCTCTTAAGACAGGGAATAGGGTGAGGTACACTCAGATAGAGCTAACCCTCTCAAGCGGCATTTCTCAAGGTTCACTTGAAAAACTAGCTTGAGTTGTCTGGGTGGGGGGATGTGAAGGCTGCCAGCCTAGCCACATAGAATTGTGCAGATAATTCTGTCATTTGTAAATATGAATGTGGAACTACAGACTTGTTTTCTTAAATGAAAGATATGCTGTGAAATGTGAACTTAAAATAATGTAATAATATTGCCCTTTGCTGTAAAGAAAGCTGAGACAAGCATTTCTTGTTTGTCCTCTGAAGTTCAAATTATTTCATGACTGTCTTTGATGTTTACAATTCGCTTCTGGCCGGGCTAGACGAAGGCTTCCTGCCTATTGTTTTAACTTAAGGACTAATTACTAGAGTTTACATGTCAAATGTCTTTTATTGATGTAGTTTCCTGCAACTGCAAGATAACAAAAGAATGTAGTATCTGTCAGCTTGCAAACACAAGGAAAGTGTAAAAAAATGATGCAATGTTTATCAGAACTGCAATTGCAATTTAAACAGAGATAATCAGAAGGCATTAAGCAATTTTGTCTTGATCATCCAACTCACAGCACTGTCTTGCTCTAATGTAAGTTATCTTAGACTTGTGTTTTCTTTTCTAAATAGCTAGGAACTAGCAAGATTAAAGTATGTGTTTTGATGTCAGAACTGTACTACTGAATTATTTTAAGTATTTATGTGTGATCTCTGAACTCTTGACAAGCCCTGTGTAATAGAAAGTATTGTCTTGTGGTTTTAATTATTTATTATTAAATATTTTAAAACCTTTCAACTGTGGCTGCTTTCTGTAGAGATAATTTAAGCTCTTAAGAGTACTTGCATGCCTTTGATAAAACTGTACAAAGCCACTCTAATAGCTTTAGCCCTGGATTATACTACCAATTGGATAATAATATTGCACAGTAATAATTGGACACCTTTTTAAGGGCCTTTGAGTAGCTGATAATTATTAGTGGGTGGTGGCATCTGGTACTACTGTATAGTCTTGGAAAAAGGGACAAAGCTGGACAACCTGTGCCAGCCTTCTCCAGGAGTGTCTGTGTGGTTGTATAAACTCTTCTCAAAGTGTGTGTGTTTCAGATACTTGGGCAGGGACACAAAGCACTAGTTGGACAGAGAGGGTGCTAGAGGTTTTAGCTTGCCCACTATGCTGAGATCTGGACCCTATAGCTGTGTCAGTTGGGAGTCTTATTGTGGATCTGAAGAGCAAGGCAGCGACCAGCTCTAGACTGACTGTGATCTCTGTGTGCTCTTAAGGGAAGTTGCACTTTACTGTGTGTATTTGTTATCCTTTCCTTATATATGAGACGCCCTCTCTGGTGTTAGTGGTGAAGATTGAGGCTCCTTAATTGCTGGGCCAGGGCACAGGGATGACATATTAATTGGTGGCAATGGTGGGATATCCACATTACATATTAATTGATGGCAGTGGTTGGGATATCCTCACATATTAATTGCTTGGCAGAGGTGGGATATCCACATCACATATTAATTAGTTGGCAAATACTATTTGGCTTGTAGTGGTGTGGATAGAGTGAATCCTGTAGCTTGTGTACAGTGAGATCTGTAGGTGTTTTGCACTCTAAATAGCCACGCAGTGAATACTCAGAGTTCAGATCACAATTGTTTTATTTTTTTTTGTTAGCTTAGTTAGTCAGGGTGAGCAGGCAGCATGTCAGCAGAGGAGTATGGAAAGCTGACAAGGAGCCAGCTGGTGGAGATGTGCCAGGCTAGGGGACTGGTGCATGGAAACCTGACTAAGGCAGACCTGATTGCAGCCTTGGTTACAGCTGTATCAGAAAAGAGCAACCAGGAGGACAATCAGACTTTCAGTGAAGATATAATACCCTAGGAGAATGAACAGCTCAACCTTTCGGCAGTGGACTTAAAAATCCAGCTGGTGCTAAAGAGACTTGATTTGGAGGCCAGGCGTGTGGAATTAGAAGCAGCTGAGAGGGGTCTACTTTATTCTGCTGAAAGCTGAAAAGGGTGAATACAAATAGTGTGACACATAAAGAGTGAACTGCGATTACGTCGAATGAATGAAACCGCGAAAAGAGAAGTGTCGAATCGTCATAGCTGGCCCATCTACGGTATAGCTCCTTAAGGTAAGTGTGAGTTAGTTACGGACCTTAGGGTTAGGGTGTGGGTTAAGGTAAGTGAATAGGTAGGTAATGTTTGTAAGGTTTAGGTAGGTAATGTATGTAAGGTTTAATGTAGGGTTTTAAGTGTATATGTTTGGAATATTTATTTTGGGTATATCTCTGTAGGGGAAGTTTGCGGTAGTTACAGACCTTATGGTTAGGGAGGGGTTAAGGATAGTGCATAGATAGTTGTGTATGTGGGGTGTAGTGTAGTGTTAGCAGTAGAGTTTTGTTGCCACACCCACTAGGAGTTAAAGGTACACACTCAAAAGAGTTGTACTGAAGGGAATGAGTTAACTTAGGGTTAGAAGTAGGGTTTGGTTAGTGTATGTATGTGTTTTTGTATTGTGTTTGAGTAGGTAGTGTGTTGCAGGCGGTGGGCTGGCCGACTATGACGGTTCGAGCTTTTAAATTTTGCGGTTCAGTACGTTCGCAGTATTTGCGGTTTGGACTTTATATGTCGCACTATTTGTATTCACCCTTTTCAGCTTTTGACACAATAAAGTAGACCCGCTGAGAGACGGAGGCATCTAGAGAGTGAGGACAATGAGAAACTGCTACGTCTGGAGGTTGAGGAAAAGGAAAGGCAGAGGCAGCATGAGAAGGAGATGCTGACTCTTCGTCAGAGTCATGGAGGTAATGGGGAAGGGAGTATCTGGACCCCAGAAGCACAACAGGTCAGTAAATTTCTTCTGCAGTTTAAAGAGGGGGATAATTTTGATAGTTTCATTCATATGTTTGAGAGGGTATGTAAACAATATGAAGTTGACCAAGGGCTCATGGTACAGTTCCTGACCCCCTTACTCCATGGTAAAGCTGTATCTGTACTGTCTAAAATGTATTATACTGCTGTTAAGAAATGTATTTTAGAACTGTTTGAGCTAACACTTGAAATGTATAGGAAAAGTTTTGTGAGCATAGACGCAAGGCAGATGAAAGTGTGTATGACTATGTTGCTGAATTGAGCACTTATTAATATAGCTAGGTGAGTGGATGTCAAGTCACCACCTTTGAAGGGCTGGCAGACCTTTTGGTGAGGGAACAAGCCCTTAGCACTTGGACTGAGCACATTAGGATCTGGTTAGCTAATAGACAGTGTGCTACTTCAGATGAGTTGGGGAAGAAGGGAGACCTATACCTGGCAAGCAAGGCAGCCCTGCACAGGAAGGGGACCCCCATTACTGCTCATTGGTCTAAAGGAATCCATGGTGGGCAGCACAGAATGCCACAACAGAATCTGCCAGCAGCAGGGGAAGCCACTAGTCCAGGTACATGTCCAGGACCTAGGGTGAAATGTTTTGAATGCAACCAGTGGGACCATGTGGCATACAGATGTCCACAGAGGCAAGGTGGGGACAGAAGATGAGGGAGCCAGTAAGTGGGAAAGACAAAATGCCAATAGTAGGTTGTCTTCAGACAACAAGGGTACCAAACTACCACCAGAGGCTATATCCTATTGTACTGAATGGCAAAGAGGCCATTGGCAAGAGAGACACAATCTCTGATATAACCATTGTAAAGCCTGCAATGGTTACAGAGGAGCACTACTTGCCTGGACAGTCTACTCCAGTCAGGGCTTTAGGAGGGATCCCATTCAAAGTACCTTTGGCTAGGGTTCAACTTGACTGGGACGGTGGAAAAGGAAGCCAGCAAGTAGGTGTGTTTGAGGATATACCTGCAGATGTCCTGATAGGGAATGATTTTGATAATGCAGTACCCTGTGCTTGTGCAGTTACATGCAGTCAGGCTTGGAGTCAAACAGATAAGTTTGGTAGCCTGGGGGAGACCCAGACAGACTGCATGCTTGCAGCCAGGACTTGTGAGATTGTTACTTCAGGGAGTGAGCTACTCTGTAGCAGTGAGACTGAATGTGAGCCACAGCTGCTTGTGGGTACTGCTGGTCCCTTGGACAGAGTGACTGCAAAGGTAGAGGTGAGTAGCAGTACCCAGGCTAGCAGTGAGGCACCACTGTCAGAGGATGCCAGACTTCCTGTGAAAGGGGAGCTGGGAAGGGTTACAAAGAAAGAGTTGAGACAGGCTCAGCTCTCAAACCCTACATTGCAAGGCCTGAGGCAGATAGCTAGGGAGACACCTGATTCTCAAGGAAAGGGGAAATCTGTCTACTGGGACAAAGGGTTACTATACAGAGAGTGGACCCATAAGGGAGTGCTTGAAGGTGAGAGAGTACAGCAGTTGGTAGTGCCTAGAGCCTACCATCTGACACTTCTAGCCCTAGCCCATGATATTCCCTTTGCAGGTCATATGGGCATAAAACATACAAAGAGGCGTATTATGCAGAACTTATATTGGCCTGGAATGTCCAGAGATGTAACAGGGTACTGCAGGACCTGTGAGCAGTGCCAAAAGGTAGGCAAGGCAGGAGACAAGGTGAGAGCTCTTTTGATGCCTTTGTCTGTTATTGAGGAGCCATTTCAGAGGGTACCTATGGATATTGTGGGTCCTCTGAGTACCCCAGGTTCCACAGGGAAAAAGTATATCCTAGTGGTAGTGGATTATGCTACACGATACCCTGAGACAGCAGCCTTGTCCTCCATTGAGGCAGAAAAGTTGGCAAATGCTTTGTTAGAGATTTTCAGCAGGGTAGGTTTCCCAAAAGACAGAGGTGCCAATTTCATGTAAGACCTGCTGGCTAGTATGTGGAAGTCCTGTGAGGTGAAGCACATGAAGATCACCCCTACCATCCCCAGACTAATGGTCTTGTTGAGAGGTTAAACTCTACAATCAAGTTCATGCTACAGGCATTTGCAGACCAGTTTAAAAGGGAGTGGGACAAAAATTCACCCCATCTGTTGTTTGCTTACAGAGAAGTCCCCAGGAATTCACAGGTTTTTCACCCGTTGAGTTGCTGTATGGGCATACAGTGAGGGGACCTCTAGATTTAATTTGAGATGAGTGGGAAGCTGAGTGCGAGTCTCACAAGGAGTCTGTTGTGGCATACGTCCTAAACCTCAGGACAAGGCTCAGGGAACTCATGGGCTTGGCCCTAGAGAACCTGGCAGAAGCCCAACAACAGAAAAAGGTGTGGTATGACAGGAATGCTCGAGCTAGGGAGTATGCTGTGGGGCAACAGCTAATGGTTCTCATTCCTGTCAGACACAACAAGCTGCAAGCAGCTTGGGAGGGTCCCTACAAGGTGGTAAGAAAGGTAAGTGATGTTAAATACATGATGGAACTGCTAGGCAGATAGCAGGGTTACAAACTGTACAATTTTAACATGAAGAAACCTTACCATGATAGGGAGGCCCTTCTGCTGAGCATTTGCAGTGGATTGCAGGATGAGTCTGAGGGAGATCTGGGGACTGATCACCTCAGTGAGGCCTGGGATGACACCTCTTTGGAAGGGGTAGCAATGTCCCAGCAACTATCTCCTACCCAGGTTCGAGAAATCCAAGCGGTTTTGCAGGAATTTGGAAACGTTCACTGGGAAACCAGATTGCACCCACCTGGTGCAGCACCAGGTGGATGCAAGACCCCAACGACCTATTAGGCAGCCCCCTTATAGAGTGCCTGAGAGAGTCAAACAGACTCTGAGGGAAGAGGTACAGGAGATGTTGGAACTAGGGGTGATTCAAGAGTCCAACAGTCCCTGGACCTCCCCAGTGGTGCTGGTGCCAAAGAAGGATGGCAGCACCAGGTTCTGTGTGGACTACAGGAAATTAAATAGTCACACAGAGTCGGATGCTTACCCTATGCTTAGGACAGATGAGGCCCTAGAGCAGCTGGGTGGGGCTAAGTATCTTACAACCATTGATCTTACCAATGGTTACTGGCAGGTGCCCTTGACTCTCACTGCTAGAGAGAAATTAGCCTTTGTCACTCCGTTTGGCTTGTATGAGTTCACAAGGATGCCCTTTGGGATGAAGAATGCACCAGTGACTTTCCAGGGGTTGGTAGATCATATCCAAGCAGGAGCAGGAGGGTTTTCCCTTGCGTACCTAGCTGACATTGCCATCTACAGCCATTCCTGGCCAGAGCACCTTCAGCATTTCAGGGTGGTGCTAGGCAGACTACAGAGGGCAGGGTTGACCATTAAGCCGAGCAAATGTCAGGTGGTTATGGCGGAGGTCTCCTACCTAGCACATAGAGTGGAGAGTGGTAAGATAAGGCCAGAACCTGCTAAAGTGCAAGCCATTCAGGCATGGCCTGCACCTATTACTAAAAAGCAGGTGAGGGCATTTTTAGGGACAGCAGGGTACTACAAAAAGTTTGTCCCCAGTTATAGTACCATAGCTCTTCCCCTCACAGTCCTGACAAGGAAGAACAGAACAGATAAGGTAGTGTGGAGCCCAGCATGTGTGCAGGCTTTCCAAAAGCTTAAAGAAGCTTTGGGAGGACCCCCTATGTTAGTCAGTCCAGATTACAGCAAATAATTTGTTGTGCAGGTGGATGCTTCAAACCATGGGGTGGGGGCTGTACTTAGCCAGATTTCTTCAGAGGGGGAAGAGCACCCAGTGGTTTATCTCAGTTATAGCCTCCAACACAGGGAGGAATACTATGCAGCTGCAGAAAAGGAATGTCTAGCCATAGTGTGGGCATTGCAGAAACTTCAGCCTTATCTGTATGGAAGGAAATTCACTGTTATGACAGATCACAACCCCCTAACATGGTTAAACAGAGCCAGCCAGCGAAATGCCAAGTTGCTAAGATGGAGCCTAGGGTTGCAAGCATATGAAATGTCAGTGCAACACCGCAATGGGAGTAGCAATGCCAATGCAGATGAGCTCTCAAGACAGGGAATAGGGTGAGGTACACTCAGATAGACCTAATCCTCTCAAGCGTAATTTCTCAAGGGTCAAAAACTAGCTTGAGTTCTCTGGGGGGGGGGATGTGAAGGCTGCCAGCCTAGCCACATAGAATTTTGCAGATAATTCTATCATTTGTAAATATGAATGTGAAACTACAGACTTGTTTTCTTAATTAAAAGAATATGCTGTGAAATGTGAACTTAAAACAGTGTAACAACATTGCCCTCTGCTGTAAAGAAAGCTGAGACAAGCATTTCTTGTTTGTCCTTTGAAGTTCAAATTATTTCATGACTGTCTTTGGTGTGTACAATTCGCCTCTGGCCGGGCTAGATGAAGACTTCCTGCCTATTATTTAAACTTAAGGAATAATTACTAGAGTTTACATGTGGAATGCCTTTTGTTGATGTAGTTTCCTGCAGCTGCAATATAACAAAATAATGTAGTATCTGTCAGCCTGGGAACACCAGGAAAGTGTAAAAAAATGATGTAATGTTTATCAGAACTGCAATAGTAATTTAAACACAGAGAATCAGAAGGCATTAAACATTTTGTCTATTTTAAAACCTTTCAACTGTGGCTGCTATGTGTAGAGATAATTTAAGCTCTTAAGAGTACTTGCATGCCTTTGGTAAAACTGTACAAAGCCACTCTAATAGCTTTAGCCCTAGGTTATACTACCAATTGGATAATAATATTGCACAGTAATAATTGGACAACCTTTTAAGTGCCTTTAAGTAGCTGATAATTATTAGTGGGTGGTGGCATCTGGTACTACCATATAATCTGGGAAAAAGGGCCACAGCTGGAGAACCTGTGCCAGCATCCCCCAGGAGTGTCTGTGTGGTTGGATAAACTCTTCTCAAAGTGTGTGTGTGTGTGTGTGTGTGTGTGTGTGTGTGTGTGTGTGTGTGTGTGTGTGTGTGTGTGTGTGTGACACAGCTACTTGGGCAGGGACACAAAGCACTGGTTGGACAGAGAGGGTGCTAGAGGTTTTAGCTTGCCCACTAGGCTGAGACCTGGACCCTATAGCTGTGGCAGTGGGGAGTCTTATTGTGGACCTGGAGAGCAAGGGAGTGACCAGCCCTGGACTGACTGTGATTTATGTGTGCTCTTAAGAGAAATTGCACTTTACTGTGTGTATTTGTTATCCTTTCCTCATATATGAGACACCCTCTATGGTGTTAGTGGTGAGGATTGAGGTTCCTTGATTGCTGGGCCAGGGCATGGGCATCACATTCTCCCTAGGAAAAGTTGGCACTTATGGTTTGCTTTTTGGATGCACTTCATATAATGAGTAGGTTTGGAGCCAGGTTTTTGACTACTACCTCTCCTAAATTTGAAACTCATTCTTGTCAGGTATCAGTACATTTTGTCTTAAAATTTAGACTTCCTTATGCATTGAGGCAATAGGTTTAGAAGTAATTGACTTTATTTTACATGGGATTGATTGAGTTTCATGTTGACCAACTTTGATATACTGCACAGTTTGTTGATGCTGTTCATTGGTCATTGGAGGCAGCTACAAGTAGGGCTATTCCTTGCAGGGAGTTTAGTATATTAAGTAAGGAGATATAAAAATTGGTGCCAGTTAAAGTTTTCTTCCTCCAGCTTGCTACTGCAATACCTGGCAATGTGCTAACCCCAGGCCATTTTGGGTTTAATCAAAACTCCATCCTACTTTGTCATGGAGCTGTCCTTTGTAGTGTTTCCACGCTGCCTCTGAGGAATGGGCTCAGCTATGTTGGGCAGCCTGGTTATTCAAATTAAACCAGACAAATTATTTATCATCCTTTTGTTACGAAGAAACAATATGCTGTCTATGGTACAGCATATGCGGGAGATTTCCTCATCCAGCATTAAGAAAATTGTTGAATCTTTCTGAAGTCTGTAAACCTTGAAGCAGCAGTTATAATTGGCAACTGTGAATTTGCACCATAATAGGTGCACTGTTTTTAACTCAAACACTAGTAACGTTTGGAGCATTTCATACTTTTTCATTTGCTATTCAAAACTTATCATTCTTTAACAAATCCTTAAAAAAATTGCTATGCTTTTTATGCTTGTCTGACTTTACTTTGCCCTCAAGAAACAAATCTTTGTATGTGGATTTTTCTTTACCTCTTCTTGCAAAATTATGTCTCCATAGCTGTTACTTCAGTCATTATAAAAATGGTACAAACTTATCTCTAGACTTAATGATGACATAAGTTAATTTTATGTCAGTAAAGGAAATGACAACAAAATAATACTAGGTAATGGACTTTGCAATGAAATACATGTTGTGTCTTTTGGCTTTTCCCGGTTAGGGGTCGCCACAGCGGAACTCTGGTCCGCTAATGATTGGCAGTAGATTTTTACGTCAAAAACGAACGAGATAAACTAAACACAAAAAAAAAAAGAAAGTAGATTTTTACGTGCTGAGTTGCCAGCTCTGACACACAGCCTTCAACGAAGGTATGCCCATTCACTCATGTCTCCACACAGAAGATGCTTTAGCTGAGAATCAAACAGGACAATGGCTTACTGTGATGCGACAATGCTACCGCAGCACCACCACCGCAGTCGCAATGAAATACATGATAAGCCCAAATAAGATCACTGACAGCATAGCTTTAAATGTGTATGCACATATGGGTCTGTGTCTACAAATAATTATAATACACACGTGTGGACACACATGCGTGTACACAAACACCTCTGTGTGAATATGCCTCATGACAACATCTTATAAATTCTAATACTTGAAAAAGCATAACACTGGCAATCAGAAAGGTTTGGGTTTCCAACTGTTTTCATGATGAAAACCACATATGTAAGCTTTCCTTGTACCCAATTTGTTTGCAGTAACTTTTATCTGATAGCAAGATAAGTAAACATTTTAAATAGGTCATCCCAGTAGGTACTTAACACTGCTGGAACATGCAGAATAAAGATAAAAATCTTGTGGAGTCATATTGAAATTTGAGACATTTGCTAGTGTTATTTTTTCAATTGTTTATCATTATTTATGGTGTGCAATACTCTCAGTATTGTTATATGAGTGAAAGTAAAACCAAAGTGTCCATATGCTAATTGTGAATGCAAAATCTAAAAATCAATGTGAGATAATTATTTGACTTTCAAATATAACATAATTGTAATTCATGTTGTGAGTAAACTTGAGGACAGTAAATCGTGTGCTTTTTAAGCCAGTTCTTCATTTGTCCACAAAGAAAAAAGTCATGGAAAAAGCCAACTGAAAGTCTTTCATTTACAGGTTTATGCTACTGAGGTTTTTTTGGTGGATGCTGCATATACCCAATGGGTAGATTTATCAGGCTGTACTGATATTTTAATATTCAGTGAACAAAGAATATAAATAATTCTCTTAGTTATAGCAAGATAAAGGAAATATGATGTGATAACCTATGGTATATGCTGAATTAATCTCACGTTTTCAGTAGCAGGGAACTTGTGCAAGGATTGCTCTGCCCCAGAATAAATCTCTGTTACATATAACTTGGCATGCATTGTTTTATTTGTGCAGTAAGGAATATAATTTAATAAAGTCAGGAAGGTGTATCAAAGAACACATGTATGTTTCTTGTTTTGTGTGCAAGGGGCCTATGATTTGAAAACAGCCTAAAGTTAATCTTTATCCACCACTGACCACCAGATGAATTTTCTTTGGATGTGGTGTGGGTTTCAACTGTTTCAGTGAATGTGAGTATCAAGGGCAGAGAAGTTTTAATGCTAACTCTATTTTCATTGTGAGACAATATTGCTTTGTTTAGCAGATGTCTATTAGTGTTTGTTCATTGTGCTATAAAATGTAACTATAAAATCCAAATAATCATTGAAGAAGTAAAGCAGCATGACATTAGTGTTTATGATAAATGGGGAAAAATAGCCAGGTAATGGGACATTGGAATGGCTGCAGGGGGACCCTGGTACCATATTTTGGTTGTCTGTTCTTCCGTTTGCGTTTAAAAGATTACAAGTCCATTGGAGTGGGTGGGGTTATGTAATTATGTATGCAATTTTTATATCAATCAGCATACAGATTTGTACCTATTTTTGATTGACCTTGTCCAGATTTTTGATGTTTTCAGGTTGAGATGTATGAGAGGCACATTGCTAACATCTATTCTTCCTATTATGTAATGTATATGTCTTACTGCAGGCCACTCCTCTCAGTACTCCAGGGAGTGATTTCACAATTGCTATGGGCAATCAGTAACTGTTATCTGCATATTTCATTGTTCTGCAGTTTTTCACTTTGTGCAAAATGTTTCAGCATTATTAAAACTGCAAATGTGTACTAAAATATTAAGATTAAAAGATTATGGGACACAGATTCACAGTCTGTACAAAACACAAACTATAGCAAAAACACCTCCTGAACTTCAACGTACATCACAATTAGAACCCAAAACACCATTAAAACTTCATCAAGCAGGATGGCTACCTTAGTCCTTTTGGCCACAGAAGCTGCTTTCTAAACTGGGGTCATTCCTTTCACAACCACGAAAATCAAGAAAACCAAACACTGCTGTCAAACCATCCACACTATATTGTACAAATACTTTTCTGGCTTACATTTGGACACAGACCAGTTAGAAGACACAACTCTTGTTAAACATATGGGAATAACTACACATTTCTCTGTCATAAAATCATGTGGTTGGGTTGTTTGGCAAATACATTTACTGTCAAGATACAAAGTAGCCTGAAGTCAGACACAACAAAGGAGTGCAGTCAATTCCTAAATTATCTCTTGCATGATGTAACAATATTCAGCTGTGTTTGGAGTCTGAGTGTTTCTTGGCTGATGCATAACAATTTCATATAATAACATTTTAGTAATATAGGTATGTGTACTCACATATTAACTTATCTACAAAAGCACCACTATATTTTTGCATACAGTAACAAAGTAAGACATCTATGAGGATATGTAATAAAAGTCTTCAACACTATAGTCTAGGTTCGGGTCTTACCTTGCATATGTGTTGGCTGACACACCATTAGTTCAGAGCTGACTCTGATGCAAGCAGTACACAGCCAATACATCTATAAATAAAGGTTGTATGAGTTGCCTGACATCAATTTTAATATATATATATATATATATATATATATATATATATATATATATATATGAGTAGGAGGGAGGTGTTAGACTCTAGGTGGTCAGTGAATGTGCTATGCGTTGTCTCTTAGCCAAAGCAAGGGCATACTGAGCACACCTACATCTGCCTACAGGGACAACATCTGGAGGTTCCTCCTCTGAGTCCTGCTGTGACTGGTTCTCTAGTGACCTAGGTATTGGTGGGAGGATGTGCGCCTGTCCCCTTGCTGATTCTGCTGCAGCTCTCTCCACAGGAGCAGATTGTGCAGCATAGCACAAACTGTGAAATTTTGTGTACATGTGCTTAAGAGTATACTGCAAGGCTCCTCTGGATATATCTAGGCACTGAAATTGTGACTTCAGAAGCCCCAAAACATGATCTATGCTGTCCATAGTTTGTGCATGTGCTTCATTATGGCATTCTTTCATGGGTATGTGTACATTTCAGATGGATGTCATCATCCATGGTTCCAGGGTATAGCCAGATTCCCCCAGTAAATGGCCTTGTGGGATGTCCCCCCTAGCAAGCATCTGGTACAGCTGTGATGTGTGCCAGATATTGGAGTCATGATAACTGCCAGGGTTGCGAGCACACACATTCAAAATAATCCCCTGGACATTGCACATGACTTGGCAGTTGATGGAGTGGTATCCCTTGCAGTTAATGTAGATTTTACCTTGCTCACCAGGTGGTGCCTTGATGTGTACATGACTGGAATCTATGGCACCCAGTACTTCAAGGTAGTGAGCTACATGATATAAGTATTACATATTGGTGATCCTTTCCTCAGCAGTGAGGGGAAAACATATGTGTTCACTAGCATGTATAAGCATAGAATCCAGGAACTAGTGAAGCATCCTGGATGCTGATGCCTGTGACACCACCATCATGTCCCCAGTTGGTCTTTGAAAAGTACATGTAGCTTATATTCTAAGGACTACACATACCTAAGTTTCCACTGGGATGGGTTCTACTTGGTTGGCTCTGGCTGTGACTTGAGGCCAACAGAGCTCACAGAGTTCTTGTAATGTGTCCCTGTCCACCCTGTAGTGCTCTACAATCTCCAGATCATGTAGTACCTAGTAGGTTACCCTGGGCCTGAACACAGTCCACCTTCTTGGCCTAGGCCTATTGTTAGCAGCACCAGCAGCACTGACTTCAGCCTCGAGCACATACAGATATAGAATAGCTACAGCAGTCTCTAACATTATGTCAGTTAAAAGTTCCAAATCTGTACTTCAATGTTGTTGATGTATTGAGGGTAAATCAGAATGTAGGCTGTATGCACACTTTATACATTTGTTGATTACGACCAACATATGGTATTGGCTGCTTTAAATGACATTCACCTACTAAGGATGTAATTGACAGGATTTAGAACTCCTGTTGCAGTGCACATTGTTGTGCTCTGTGCAGTCACATGCAGCAGAGAGCAGCTATACCTGCTGACACCAAATCATGTAAAACATTTAATAATATCATCCCTGTTGTCATGATATATACAGAATACTGTAATTATGGAAAATTGCATTTCATTTCTATGAAATACAATACCAGCACAGTATGATTAAAAGTTGGCATTGCCTGTACTTGAACCCAAGGCTATCTGCACTGTTGTCCAGTACCTTACAATCATCATCACAGGACTACTGGTGTTTAGAGAAGCACAACTATACTTACTGGGTTTGCTCGATGCTCAGACATTCTCATCCAAAGAAAATATACACTGTGTAGGAGGTTACATGGAGTGCACAGCCCTACATGGTCCCTGCTTTTTGTGATTTAACAAATCCTCTCATTTTTTACATCATTTACATAATAACCATGTTGACAGCCTGGAAACTACACTGATAGTAGCCATGTGAGCTGTGCAACATAACGGGTGCAATGATTTAAAGATACAGTGCAGGGTGTTACTGTAATTGTTTTGACAATATAACATACCAAACTTTGTAATTGTATTTGTTTTATTTGCTTTAAGGCGTAGGTTAGTATGCAGGTAGTAGTGCTTTAAGGCATAGGTTAGTATGCAGATAGTAGTGCTTTAAGGCATAGGTTAGTATGCAGGTAGTAGTGCTTTAAGGCTCAATTATTTTGTGAATGTGATAGCCTGGTTTGATTTGAATAATTACATATATTTAGGGGAGTATATGATGAGTTGTTAATGATCTGAAGAAGCTCTTGTAGCGAAAGTGCTAATCTTTGTATATACAATTTCCCTATGTTCTTTTGATAATAAATTTAGTGATTTTATATATATTTTTCGTTCCTGCTTCATTCCGTTTCTGTTTGTTTTTGGACTTTTACAGTATTTATTTTATTGTTTTTTACATTTTGCATGTAGCGGTACATTGTGCACATTTGTGCTAAAATAAAAATATTAATATTTATAGTCATTATACACATATTCCAGATCCTGTTGGACATCCATGGCCAGTAAATGCCTGTTTTTATCTTTTTATGGGCATTCTGTCCATATTTCAGGACTTCTGTATGCCATTGCTTCCTTGTAACCTCCTGTACACAAAAACTTTCCACGTACACTTCCAACATGGACTTGGAGCCTACATGGTTGTGTGTAGGGTTGTTGAATTGCTCCACCATATTTGTTTGTTTTAATACTATAAAATTCAGGTACTTACACTGAAATTTGCATGCAATGAAGCTTTCCATTGTTGTGGATGAATGCATTTGCTTGCCCGCTCCTACACGCAGTTTCCTGAATCTAAAACTAGCCGTGCCCATGCTCACATCACACTGCGACACAGACATAGATAAATTGGCCATGTAAGCTTTATTGACTTTGCACCTCTGACTATCTCTTATATTTCTCTCTTATAGGGTCTTGTCATCTGACTGCAGTGCTTTATCCAGAATGTTCACTGATTTGTCTATACAACTTATATTTATTGATATCTCAGAAAATAATTCTTCATAAAATTTTAAAATTATTCTCTGATTTGTGTATCAGTAGCTGTATGATCCTTCCTTAAATCTTGAGTGGTATACCATGTAGAAAAATATTGTAAGCCTGTGCAGTACTAAATGGCATGTAGCTATTAGCAGGACATGTAACAGAGTTAATCAGAGCAGTAATATGGCCTGCATAGGGCCAACATACTCGGGGAAAGACCTATATAGTAAACAATGTGCTGGACATCATCATCAAAGCAGGCTAGCAAAACAGAATTCATACTAACTCACACATGCAGTAAAACACCACATTGCCACCACATGCACCATTAAGGGTTTTATGCATTTAATTAATAAAAAATCAAAATAAAACAAAACAGACCAACCACCACGGCTAAAAGCATACACGCGTTTATTAAACAAGAAGAAAGAGGATAAGCACTTTTGCACACATGTGCTTCATCAGATCCATATTAACAATTAAAAAAACAGTCTATATTTAAAATCATAAGCATCCAATCAGAAATCAGTACTGAATGATGTAATGGTCGAGTCTGTAAAACAGGTTTTAAAGGAACATTAGCATTTAAGCCTGGAGATCTATGAGCTCCAAGGCATAAAATCCATCTCAATTCCCTAAGCTCAGTTCTGTTCACAGTATCACCTCCTCTCACATTCTTCCCAAGTAATTCAAGTACAGTAAACTTAAAAGAATGGCCATCATTAGAAATAATGTGTTTACACAATGCATTAAGTGAATTTCTCTTCACCCATGTGCTGCAAAACACGAGTTTTTAAATTCTTATTGGTCTTGCCCACATAAAATGCTGTACAGACCGTACAATAAGCTAGGCAGACCAGATTTTCAGATTTACAGTCAGAGTAAAAATCAAATAGATATTCATTTAATGTAACAGGGTGAACAAAAGAATTATTACATGACATATATTTGCAAGCACTACACATTTTGCATAGAAAAGTCCCTTTTCTATTATTTAATTGCCTAGATGTATAGGTATAGTGCATAATTGCCTTTTAAGTGAAAGACTATTTTTAAAAGTAAACTGAGGCTTATCAACCACAATAGCATTAATTTTGTCATCAGATGATAAAATCGGCCAGTTCTCATTAATAATATCACATATGTGTTTAACATTACTATTGTAGGTCAATGGAACATAACAGTTAATGCTGGCCTTTCTACCACTCACATTACCATCAAGTATTCTCCCTTTCAAAAAATAGGGTTTCCCAATATAATTTCTTAGTCTATTCACTTTATGAGAAATCTGATGAACCTCTCATCTCTGATACCCTCTTTCAACAAAATCAGAAGACAACATCTCTGAAGTATTCCTGAATTCATTTTCATCAGTATGTATAATAGACATGATAAGAAACTGGCCATTTACAACATTATTATAGACATGAGACGGGTGCATACTGGGTCTATGCAATAAGGAATTCTTCCTACATGTCTTTCTATACAGTAATGTCTCTATAGCACCTTCCTTAAGCATAATGCAGATGTCAAGAAAATGAATACACTCATAAGAATGCTGTACAGTAAATTTAAAACAAGAAGTGCTGCTTTCTAAAAAAGAGACAAACTCTTCCAGAGCAGCAATAGTGCCCCCTTAACATAAAAACGTCATCGACAAATCATTTGTAAAAAATTAAATACTTCTTAAAAACATGATCTGATAGAACCACGTCAGCCTCCCATTTCACCAATACTAGACTGGCACAGCTGTTAGCGTAGGGTGTGCCCATGGCTACACCCTGCTTTTGCCAAAAGAAATCTTTTCCATACATAAAAATATTATACTGCAGTACCAATTCTATCAATGCACAAATCACATTTATGTGTTGAGCAGAATATTCACTATTTGTACAAAGAAAGATCTAATAGACTCTAGACCAAAACCAGTAGGAATAACAATGAATAAAGTGCAACTATCCACGGTAACTAAAACAACATTGTTAAGGGGGACATCAAATTGGTTTACACATTCTCCTAAAGAACTAAGGAAATCTTTAGAATCTCTCACTACAGCTGGTGTGTTAATTAATAAACTCTTCAGCTGCTGTTCAACAAATATAGAAAAACGTTCTGTAACCCAACCTAGCCCTGAAACAATAAAGTGCATTAGTGGGTTAACAAGGGCTTTATGCATTTTAGGAGGGCTGTGGATCTGAGGAATAAGTGGATGTTCCACTAACAAAAACTTATACTGCTCCTGAATAATAGATCCAGTTATAAACATATCATATAAATGTCTATGCATCTTATCACTATGTTTATAGACATCAGTCTTATTAAGCAACATAAACATTTCAGCATCACCAAGCAATTTTTTTCATATAATTCTCATAAGAAACAGTATCAAGGACTACAATAGCCCCTCCCTTATCTGCCGGTCTAAAAACAATATCAGCATTATTCTTTAATCCCTTTAATGTTGCAGTTTCATCCAAAGTCAGATTATAAAATTTCAGATTTAATGGTCTACTAAACATATTATAAATTTCATTTTCACAAGACATAAGGAAAGAGTTAAGTAGTGGATGTAATTGAGGGTTAAACAGATTCAGCTTAGCAAAATGTTGAACATTATTTAAATTCATATTACCAAAAAGAAGCTTTAATGCTACACTCCTAGAAAAAGTCTTAAATCAATCAAAACATCATTAATTTTAGATGGTGTTGCTGGAAAAAAGGATAAAACTTTGTTAAGGACATTTACCTGTGTTCATGTAAGCTCATAAGATGAAATATTAAAAACAAAATCTTCCCCGGTGCCTGTATTAAGTCCTGAATCTATTGCTCATGTGAAAAACAAGGCCTTTTCCGGCCACAAGTAAGAGAGCCTCCCATGGTAGACTCCATTGTGAGCCTTGTGCGAATTGGTAGAGCCAGAAAAAATTAAGAAAATGAAGCAACCCCATTGGTAGTCTTAGGGTGGGCTCCTCCTATTCACAGTTGATTGGTTAAATCTTTGCAAGAGGGTTCAGACACAGACCTTGTAGATGTAGACTCATTGGATGTATTGGAAGATGACAATGCAGCAACATTAATATTACAAATATTGTCAGCAGTGCTTAAAGAGTCTTTATTATTGGTAAGTTCTGAATATCACGGCCACACAAAAAATATTGCCATCTCTAAAGTCGGCATAGTTCCATTCAATTTTCATCTTCTTAATCTGATGCAGCCGATCATCATAGCTAGCAACATTTAACAAGACAGAATCTATCATGTCCATATACTGCTCACCTTTATACTTAGTAAGCAATTCATGCTGTAGTTTCTCAGTTTTAAGGATTAAATCTTTCTCAACAGGTGTGAAGAAATCAATAAGGAGCCTAATATAACTGAAGCTAAACTCCAAATTAAGGGCCTGCTATTTACTTAATAAAGCTGGAAAAGTGTCTCAATATGAGGGCATACATAACACACAAAGCCCTCTCAGGACAATTCTATAGTGCAAACAAGCTTAAAGTGCAAACGTTGCCATTGCAAACTCTTCATATTGTACAAGGTATTTTCAAAGTCTTTTAAAACTGGAGTAAATGCACTAAATTCAACATTATCAGCAGGTTCCTCAGGCAGACCTTTAAAGGTCAATCCCAAAAGTGGATTACTTTCGATATTTACCAGACGTCCAAGGAGTCCTTGTTAGTAAGCATTATCCAAAGCATGGTATTCCAGTTTATAATCTCTTCCTTCAGCCATGTGTCATTGCAAATTCACAAATAAATAGCCAAAAAATAAATGAAAGCAAACAACAAAAGGTGGTCCGATACAACTGAAAATATCAAAATAAAACAAAACAGACCAACCACCATGGCTAAAGGCATATACACTTTTATTAAACAAGAAAAAAGTGGATAAGCACTTTCGCACACAGGTGCTTCATCAGATCCATATTAACAATTAAAAATCAGTCCATTTTTAAAACCATAACCATTCAATCAGGAAGCAGTACCTAATGATGTAATGGTTGAGGCTGTAAGACAGGTTTTAAAGGAACATAAGCATTTAAGCCTGGAGAGCTGTGAGCTCCAAGGCATACAATCCATCTCAATTCCATAAGCTCAGTTCAATGTTTACATAATACATTATGTGAATTTCTCTTTCTAATATCACCCATGTGCTGCAAAACACAAGTTTTTTTTTAATTCTTGTTGGTCTTTCCTCCAGTTTTAAGACTTTGAAATACAATTTGAATAACGATACATCATAACAGTTTCTTTTTTGATGTAATCTCATAAATAGAAAAAAAATTTATTTATTTATTTATGTGTTTATATTTGTTAACCGGGTAGTGTCCAACTAGGTCAGCTAGCCTGTTTTCAGCAGAGACCCAGGGAGATAAGCTCAAAAACAAGTAGTTTTCAGAACAAAGAAAAAACTTACACATAAAGGGAAAATATGAAAGTTAGAATTTATAGAGGTTGTAGGAATTAAAATATACAACGATGCTACTTCATATATACAATTAAGTAAACAAAATGTTTAAATGTATGCAGTAAAACTTTACAAGAATATCAACAAGTAGAATAAAGCTTAACAAATGTTATTATTTTTTTTCAGCACAATGAGATTAAGAGAAGAGAGACTGGAGAAAGTAAAGGTTGGAGTGTATGTACTGTATTGCAGTAAACTGTAGGTGAAGAGATTAACCTGGGACAGTGCAGGAGCATAGCCAGGGTTTAATAAGGCACCCTTTTAGGAGTAGTTTGAAATTGTGGTTGTCTGGGTTTAGTAGGATGTGTTGGGGAAGTGAGTTCCAGGTTTTGACTATTTTATTGGAGTAGAGGGAATCTCTATAGTAGTTCTGGGATTTGACTACTTTTAGGATTAATTTATCAGATGATTAATTTGTTGGACTAGGTCAATGAGAGCAGAGCAGTTGTTAGGATTGTGGATGATAGAACGGGCAATGGTTAGTTGGTTGAGAATGGGCAAAGGTTAGTTGGTTGTGTGATAATGGCTAGGTAGTTTAAACCAGCTGAGTTGCTGAAGGGCATAACAGTGGTGTATTTTGTGAGGTAGGTTAGTGGCAAACTTAGCTCTTTTGTTATAACAGGCTTCTAGGTTGCTTAAGTCAGATTTGTGCAGATTGGTAAGGATTTGGGAACAGTAGAGTAGGGTAGATAGGAAGTGGGATTTGGTTGTGGCTAGCCTGGCATTGTTAGTTAGGAATGGCTTTGCCCTGTAGAATGAGCCAAGTTTGGAGTGAACTTTTTTGATTGTATGGGATATATGTTTATTGAATTTTAGACAACCATCTGCACCAAGGTAACTGCAGGCAGCTACAGCACAAAAAACAATCAACTACCTCAGCCAGCGATACCCAGGTCAGTGTGGAGCAGAAAGAGTGGGATGGTCTGTGCAGTATCAGTGTGGTTTATTCTAACTAAATGCAAATAAGATTACAAGGGTGAATGGACAGATTCTGTACTGTTTATGTAAGAAGGAACACAGCAAAGTAAAGTAAGGATTAAGAAGAAAGAGTGTGGGAGGGGGGCATTTAATTAAGCGTGACCAAGTAGTGTACACACCACTAAACAAAGTAGAATTAGGGAGATCCATCAAACTTTAACTTGCCTATTATTCCCAACAGTTCTAATTTTAGTTGTAGAGTTCACTTAGTTGAAATATTATGTTGTTCGCCAGCTTGCAGAGAGGGTGCGATGTTGCTGGTATCATACCTATGAACTGTACAGATTTTCTCAGAATATCCAGATTTTTTCCTCATAGTTTTCATCTGTTTGTTATAAAACTGTGCTTTTCTGGCAAAATGCTGGAAATCATTAAGGACTGAAGTCAGAAAATGATGGTAGACATTTGAGTTTCAGATGTCATAACCTGCAGAAAATTCATGCTAATGCAAAACCTGATATTCTATCAACTGTCTAAGTTTGTAAGAGCAATATTTAGAAAGTGCCCCTATTTTGGGGCCTTTGTCCCCCATTTTTTGTGGCTTTGTCCAGATTTTCTGCTCTAAGAGGTTCAGAGGTATGCCTGGTATGCAACTGCAAATGGGGAGCTTTCTGTAGGAGTTATTACTGAAGCTGAAAAAGAGAGAAAGAGAGAAAGAAAACATGTACACAGAATAGATAGTAATAGTAAAATGTTTGTTCTAAGCTCACATTTATGTAATATTATTATTGGTTATAAGTTAATCTTGCATCATGGGTTGGTGTGCCATAAGTTTTACTGATTACATGGCTTCCACAGTGAATGTGTTGCACATATCATTTTAACTAATATTTGATAAATTATGCATTGATCACATTTCACATCCTTTAAGACTGAGCACCTCTATATGGATTCTTTAAAACTTATTTTTCAAAACTTTGACTGAGATTGCAATCACGTTGGTCACTATAACAATACTGGAATACATATTTTAGGACTATGAGATATGGTTTCTTGAACACTGATGCCTCAAAATAATTAATTCAAATGTATTTTGCTGCACCAGATTTTACTAGATTTTGATAAAAGGGCTCTGAATTTACTTATTCCATTTTACTCATGAGCAGTGTGCTTTCTTCCATAATCATACTGTTTCATCTTATGTGAAATTAAAATGTATCCAGGTGTACTTTCCCTGTACATGCAGAGTAATTAGTTTCTGCATATTTAATTAGATAAATGCCAAGGTCTGACTATTGTATACTTGGTAAGTTGTGTTCACCCTATTCTGTATCACATGTGTATTCTTATGGGCATATTGTGTTTAACCTACAAGACCCCAAATATGGCTAATTAAAAAAAGCCACATTGTATTCAACGTTTTAATGCTTAGTCAAAGACTACAATGAAACGTAGTATCTTAAATGTTTCAAAATATAACACTAAATGCAACAATAATTTTGTGACCAAGTAGCTGACAATAATAAAAAAACAAACCTTGTAAATAATTCACAAGAGTATTTTGATGACAACCCTTATGTGCTGCCTTGAATCTAAATAAATATCAGGAAGTTTCTATAAGGAATACTGCCATACAGAGATTTACATGATAATGGCAGCCCCTGAGTTTCTTAATGTGCTTTGAACCTTAGAAACAGAATGTTGCAGTGGCCATTTAAAAAGGAAGACTACTATAATATGTAGGTGAGCCCTTTGTTCATACTGTAGGCAGCCTGTATGAATCACTCCCAACCCAGCCAGCAGCTGACTTAACAGTAGTATGGTCCTCCAACCCTTAGTGAAACTTCAACTGCCACTGGTATGGTTCACTTGGAGTCTGCTACAAATCACTCCCTGTGTGAAGGCTGCCTGCCCAGCTAGTTAGAATTTTGTAAATAATTCTATGTCATTGTAAATATTAATATGATCCATTGGCTTGTCTACAAATGTAAGTAACCTGTATGTTATGTGCTGAGCTTCAAAAATGTAACCACAGTACACCCTGCTGGAAAAGAGGAGAAATGTATATGGACTATATACCTGTGCAAATGCATGTTTTCATAGTAGAAATTGGGACATACAGAGTTAACTTGCAAACTCTGAGAAAATAAGTAAAGAGTTTTATGATTGTGTTTACCACAGCTAGAAGACAGAATGTCTACATCTAGAGTTTCTTTCTGTTGTCTTAAGACAGAAATAATTACAAGGTTTAAAATGTAAAAGTGTTAATTGTTTTACGACTTCCAGTTTCAGGCAAGCTTCTAAGAGATAATTGTCAGCTTCTAACAGATAAGTATTTTTCATAGAGACATGTTAAATTTTAAGCCCCTGTCAGCCTGGAAACTAAGGCAGAGGTGACAAGAATGATGTAATCTGAGATGACCCAGCAGAAAAATTTAATGGTAACGTGAACTATCTCAGAGATAAAGTCTGTGCATTTTGTATTTGTCTCTGGACTTGTAAACATCTCACCAGCACTTGCCTTGCTCTGTAAGTAAGACTTAGATCATAGTATTTCTCTTAGAGATATACAGGCATATAGTAAGATCAGTCTAGATGTTTTCTGTATTTATGTGAGACTGTCCTGCAATGTTGTTTTAAAATATTTCTTGTGATTCTGAACTCTGTCACTGTATTGAGTTATTGAGCATTGTCTTGCTCTTTTATTATTTATTATTAAATATATTTAAACCTTTTAATCATGGCTGGTTTGTTAGAGATATTTAAGCTCTTCGAGTACTTTCATATGTATTTGGTAACGCCGTACAGGCCACTCCTAAATAGCCTTGGTTTGGTCACACTTACCATTCGGATAATAGTATCATTGCACAGTAGATTTGGCCACCCTTTGTAAGGGCCTTATAGTAGCTGATAAGTAGTGGTTGGTGGCAGCTGGTACTATCGCATAGTCTGGGCAGAAGGGGGCATAGTTAGTAAGCCTGTGCCAGCCTTTCCCAGGAGTGTCTGTGTGTTTGTATATAAATCAAATCTCAAAGTGTGTGTGTATGTGTGTGTGTGTGTGTGTGTGTGTGTGTGTGTGTGTGTGTGTGTGTGTGTGTGTGTGTGTGTGTGTGTGTGTGTGTGTGTGTGTGTGTGTGTGTGTGTGTGTGTGTGTGTGTGTCTGTGTGTGTGTGTGTGTGTGTGTGTGTGTGTGTGTGTGTGTGTGATCACTGTGTGCTGTTAAGGGAAATTGTACTTTACTGTGTGCGTCCTTGTCATCTTCCCAATGTGCATGTCCTTCACTAGTGCTAGTAGTGAGGATTGAGGCTCCTTGATTACTGAGCCAGTGCAGGAGCATCACACCCTGTATAAAGAGATGCACCCAAGAAAAAAAGGTTCAAGGTACTGAAGCAGCCTTATTTTCTGTAAAGTGTTCTCCTTTAAATAAGTGCTTGGAAAAATGCTACTGTACCAAAACATGCAAGCCTGCAATTAGCCATCATGTCTCTAAGGCAGCAAAATGCAGATTACTTTTCTCTAACTAGTTGCACAGCCTTGGCGCCTGACTGGGAGTTACTTTCCATAGTAAATCAAATTAAGACAAAAGAGGCTTTAGACATAACTCAAGCATTAGAGTAAGAAGCAGGCCAGTCACAACAAATTCAAAAAATAGGAAATTCCACATTAACAAATTCTGTATAATCTTTCTCAAGACACCATTACATATTGATTATAGACAGGTCATCAGTGGTCTTCACAGACACCTTCACTGGCTTGT
Organism: Protopterus annectens; assembly: GCF_019279795.1. Lineage (NCBI taxonomy): Eukaryota > Metazoa > Chordata > Ceratodontiformes > Protopteridae > Protopterus > Protopterus annectens. The sequence continues at coordinate 1,001,498,600 of NC_056730.1, read as the reverse complement.
AATTATGGTAACACCTGATCTGGTTGAATGAGTCAAGAAACCATTTCCTGATTGTTTTTCTCAGGAGAGCAGTCAAGGGAAAGGCCCACTCTACTCACCCACAGTATGTGTGGCTTTGTTCAGCTCACTACCCTACCCCAATACCCATCTACCCACATATCATTACATTTATACCCCACGAATACTTCTTAATTCCTCCAAGTACTCCCATTCATCACCTCACTTCCTGTCTATAAAGCTACCTCTAAATTCTTGTCTATAACTAATATCTTCCTCTCTAAGACGATACCCCATATACTGCCAATAATTGCCCACCTAGAACCCCTTTCCTACCATTACTTCCAAAACCATTTCGACAAACTCAGCTTATCTTCCCTACATTAATATATCAAACTAAATTCTCCTGACACATTTGCAATGCATTAACAGTGTCTATTTTTCACAATTAGTGCAGCACAAGGAAATCTTTGCTATAATTCCTCATCTCACTCCTATCAAATCATCAGCTACTCGCAGTCTCACAATGACTCTATGATGCAGCTTTTTTCATCTATGTTGCCTTTTTTGTCTCTACTTTCATACATCATAAGTTATAGTTGACAAGATATGGTAGCAATTTAACAGAATCCTTTGATACATTCCATGTACGCAGTTACAACTAAGTAACAGATTAGCTACTGATTCTCTTTACTTCCCTATTCACCTCATTTTTACATCCATATAAAGGCAAGATGGCAGTTCATCTGCAGCTCAGCTTTGCTGCCATTCTTCTCATGCATCACATACCAGCTTACAACTGACATGGCAGATTCGATTAAGCCGTTCAATTGCACCTTACACAGACCCACCTATAGTTAAGGTGGGAGCTTAATGGAAGTTCCTGTCTCTCATTAACTCATTCTTACATCTAACAGCCTAGGTGCAGCTTAACTGAGGCTTTTTTTTAACTCCTTCTTAAACCTACAGCTAAGGTGACAGCTTAGCTGAGGTCCTCCTCCTCTCGTTAATTTCTTAATGCACTTACATTTAAATTGACAACTTACCTAAGGCCAGATTTTCTTTAACCCTTTAGTCTCTTCTTTCTACTTATAGCTAAGATGGCACCTTAGCTGACACTCTCCACATCAATTTTCCTCAAATATCTCTTCTTTCTATCATATTTCCACTGACAGCTAAGACTGCAGCTTAGCTATGACTCAGCTTATCTCTTTTACTCTTATCTGTTCTGCCCTTCTCAGCTAATATGGCAGCTTAGTTTACACTCCTCTCACCTCTAATTTGTCTCTTACACACCTTCCTTCCTCTTACAGCAAGGGTGACACATTAGCTTGTACTCCTTTTAATCATACTTTGTCTATTACATATCTTTCTTAGTCTTTGAGTCAGGGTGATGGCTTAACTGAGCCTTCTTTATCACCTTTTTCTCATACATCTCTTGAGGCATTTCTTGAGACAACTATTGTTTAACTTCTATGCACTTAGCATCTTTGTTGACGTTCTCCTCAACTCTACCTTTTCGCACCTCTTAAGTAAAGCAATACCTTGTCTGGAAGTTGGCATAGAGGGTTATTCTGGCAGTGGGTGCTCAGGATTAAGGCTGTCAGCTGTAGTTGACTTGGTTTGATTCCCATGACCCTCATTTGCCTACTGTGAACTTGAGCATGTCACTTAACCAGACAGTTTTTGGGGCAACTGGGAATTTTTGCTAGGCTCCACCATGGTTCAGTGTACTACAGCTCTAGTGACTACTTATGACTCCCCTCACATTTACACCATTCATTCATTCCTCCTATCCCTTAATAACTAAATACATTGCTGAACTGAGACTCTTCATATCTGTTCCTGTCTTACATCTGACTATCCATTTACAGCTAAGGAAGCCTCTTTGACAGACTACCCTCATTTTACTAATACTCTGTACATTTTTGTTCCACTCTATTAACAATGCATACATCTACAACCATACTCTCACCTTCACCTCCCTACTACTTAATCTATTTCTCATGTACTTCTTTATCTCGGATACAATCCCTACAATGCCAACATTTTCAGCAACACTTCACTTTAGTCTCCCATGAGTATTCAAATAGGTTCCTACAGTTTACTAAGCAACATGCTCTAACATTAACTTATAATTGCCTGATCATTGCCCAGATTTGTTTTCCTGATTTTTCAAAACTCCTGAAAACACCACAAACAGTTATTTGCAGAGCCAGCTTTTGGACTAAACAGGATGTAAAATAAATACATTTCCAGCACAAGGACCAGGCACTATTATAAACCCTTATAGATCTAAATATTGCCATAGCCTACCTTAAGATTAAGCTAGCTGAAATACTGGACTCCTTTTTTCCTATCAAACATAGGAGGCTTGGAGGACATACCTATCCTCAGCTAACTACTGAACTAAAATGACACATGAAAGGGACAAATTCTGTCAGCAATAGAAGTACAAACTTAACAATCATCAGTTTTATCAAACTTAACTAGAACACATAAAAGCTACCAGCATTGTCAGTACTGCCTCAGAACAAAGACAAATGCCATCTCCTCTTCACTGTCACATTTGTAAAAGGAGATAAAACTTCTAACTGGGGCAGTTATTGGCCAAGCAATATCAACCCTGCCAGTGAAGACATAAGCCTTGCTTCAAAATACAAAAGCTTCCTCCTTAATTCTATTGACTTAGTGGTCAACCAACCAACCCAACCACATATCCATTAGCAAAGAAATGCACTAAACAAAATCCAGCTATATCCTCTAGCTGAATATTGCTCACCTTTCTGTTTTAGAGAAATATCAACCAAAAAATAAATAAACAAGAACTAGAAAGATATACACTAAGAAAGGCTCAAACTGTAATGCATTTATCCCGAAACTTTATAAAAAAATGGCAGCCACAATCACTGCAAAATGACTAGCATGCATTTGCACCCTCTCATTTGTCTCCTCATATTCTCCAAATCTTAACATGCTCTTATGCTTCCTCTCCCCAAACTCAATGAATTCAAAGGCTGCAAGGATTTTAGACTAATTTCAAACCTTTATATTCTTACCAAAACATATGAATAAGTGTTCTATAAACAAATCTGTGACTATATAAATACATAAATAAATATAGACTACTGTGTCATAAGTAACATGGATTCCATATTCAATTTAGCACAATGACAGCCCTTTGCAAAATAACTGATACCATTTACTGTAATGTGACCAACTACTTACTGCTGGAGTCTTAATAGACATGACCCAGAGCTTTAGAAACTGCCAGTCATAAGCTATTATTAAAAGTAATCACTGAGCTTAGCTTTGACACTAATACTGTAAAATGGTTCAAAAACTACTTGTCTGAAAGAGTATGCCAGCACAATGACAACCCTTTGCAAAATAACCAAAACCATTTACTGTAATATGAACAAATACTTACTGCCGGAGTCTTAATAGACATGACCCAGAGCTTTAGAAACTTCCAGTCATAACCTGTTATTAAAAGTAATCACTGAGCTTAGCTTTGACACTAATACCTTAAAATGGTTCAAAAACTACTTGCCTGAAAGAGCATCCCAGCATGATTTCAGATACAGGTACCCTAAATACAGGTGCAGCAGACAGGGTCTGTACTGAGACCTCATCTGTTCTCACTGCTTATAAATGGCCTAGCCAATGATCTTCCCTCAGACAGTATAATCATGTACACTGACAACCCTCTGCTAGTTGAGTCAAACACATCCATAAAATTTCTTCAACACAAATTGTAGAATAGTGTTCCATTACATTGTCAATAGACTGTAAAAAATGTGATAGTAATCATCATAAGAAATTGAGTTACATTATTTGGATATTCATAAAAACTAAACAATCTACCTCCACTCATACAGACAGCATTGTACCTTATGTTCTTGAACAAATGTATCTTTCTCATACAGGAGCTCCATCTATAAATCTCACTCAGTACACTGAAAAGTTATAAGCAAAACATTGAGACAACTTAAACTTTGCTATAAAATCTTCCAGCTTTTGCTTCTACTATTTGTAAGAACTGAGAGAAACACCCCCCAACAAAACATATCCTGGCGTATTACCATCAGTCTAAAGTTTTATAAATTGTGTAATAAGCAAACCACAAATAGTCTTCTTATTTTCCTGTGTATAATGGTTGCACTGAAGATAGTATACAATTTAAGTCAGAATTAAAGAGAAAGCAGGCACTGCAAGCAGGAGAGACCGTTTTTAATTCCAGCTTTATAATTCTGTGATTAAGTACCCAGCAGTATATAACAATATACATTACTTAGCATATTTGATTATTATTATTTTTAATATTTTTGATTTTATTTATTTATTTTACATTTGTTTACCGGGATAGTCCGACTGGATACATGTCCATTTTCAGCGGAGGCCTGGAGAGAAAAGCTCCAAATAGACAAACTTACATAGATTACACAAGAAGTTGGATAACATTAGAAAATATAAAACAAAGTGATTATGTACAATGGTTTAGTAGTGTTCCCTAGTAGGGACTCACAATTCTCATGGACAGACACAATTAAAAGCAAGAGACGTCAGATTGGCTATAGAGCTTGGTGATGTAGTTGCATGTTATGATATTTACAGATTATGCTTTCAGTTTATAACTTAATCAGGGTTGGTACATGGGCAAAGCCAGTTCACTTTGAGAAACTGTTTGAGGTTTTTTTTTTTGAAGAGATTTTGGATGATTGTAGGGTTATACAGTTTGGCAACGAATTCCAGGTTTTGCCAACAAAGTTGGCAAACAGGGATTCACCAGCAGAGTTATTAGCTTTTTGGATTTGGACCAATAGTTTGATGGCTGACTGTAGGGATCTCAGGTTGCTATATGGCTTAATAATATTTATAATTGTAAATTATCCTCAGGGTGGCACAGAAGTTTGTGCACTTTTAAGAGCTGATTGAATTTAATTAAGCTGGGCAGTTCTAGCCACTCTAGTTGTTTCAAGTTCTGGCAGTGGTGGGTTCTACAGGTGGAGCCAGTGGCAAATCTGGCAATATGGTTGTAGCTATGGGACACTTACCTAGTTTGGATTTGTTGAGGTTTGAAAGTACAGGCGAGGCATATAAAAGAGTAGAGAGTAGGTGTGACCGAGAGATTGCAGTCCTAGTCAGTGGGGTTAAATATGTCTCGGTCTATACAGTGATCCAAGCTTCTTATTGATGGTCTGTATTGTTTTGTTGACCTGTAGGTCAAATTTGATATTATTGTCTATGATAACCCCTAGAAGTTTGGTGTGTTGATCTGGGGAGATAGTGGTACCATTGTTAGATGTGACAGAGAATGAAAGTGTGGCAGATCTACTAGTGGCAGTGAAGAGTAGAAGTTTAGATTTACTGGGTTTATAGGCATTGGCTGGTGAGCCAGTTCTCAATAGTGCTAAATGTATTTTGGGTTAGGATTTGTAGTTCGGATGGGGAGGTGGCTGAACAGATCAGAGTGGAATCATCTGCATATTGAATACAGGTAGCTTTAGGGATAACATTGTGAAGGTTGTTGATAAAAATAGAGAAGTGTAGTGGACCTAGTATGGAGCCTTGAGAGACACCAAGTATGAGAGGTAGATGGCTGGAGAGTTTGCCCTGCCATAGTACTGCTTGTTGTCTACCAGTCAGGTAGGAATGGAACCACTGGACTGTGTGCTTATTGAGGGGAAATAGATTTTAGAGAAAGAATGAGAAGTTCATGGTTGACCATGTCAAAGGCTTTTGATAGGTCAAGAAAGAGGGTGGAGGATAGCCTATTGTCATTCCTGTTTTAGGGCATTAGTAAAGGAAAGGAGGGCTGCAGTGGTGCTGTGGTATGGCCTGAAACCATGCTGGGAGTTGGATAGTAAGTTATTCTGTGTAAGGTATTGCATTAGTTGCTAGTGTGCACATTTCTCCATTATTTTGGCTAGTGGGGAAAGAATGGCAATGGGTCTATAGTTGGATATGTCTGTAGAACTACCACCTTTATATAGTGGGATGATGTGGGATATTTTCCAGAGGGAGGAGATAGCTCTTTCGGATAAGGTTCTGTTGATAAGGATAGATATGGGATATGCAATAGCATCTGCAGCTATTTGTAGGTACTCTGCAGGGAGGAGGTCAGCAGTGAGGGTGGTAGGTTTTAGTTTTTTTATAAGTGTTTTGATAAAACTAGTGGATATTGGTTGGGAACTAAATTGGGGGTGATTAGTGGGTAGATTAGGTGTGTGGTTTAAGTGTGTGGGAGTTAATTGATTTGCTAGGGAATGGATTGTTTCAGTGAAAAAGCTGTTATAAGTGCCAGCTGTGGCCTCTAGGGAACTATAGGTGAGGTTAGCCAAGGTTGGGGTGGTAGAATGACCTGGATGAAGTAGTTGATTTAAGCCTGCCCAGAACTTTCGAGGGTTGTTTTGGTGTTTTTATAGGAGATTTTGGTAGAAGCTTTTTTTATCTAGTAAAGTAGATTTTTTGCATCATTCCTGAGTTGATATTGTAGATGGTCAAGTGGGGCTTTAGTTGTTCTCCAGCTGGCCCAGGCTCTGTTTCTAGTTTTGATTTTAGATTTGGTATCTTTTGTGAGTCATGATGCTGTGTTTGATCTAGATTTTATTGTACGTGCTGGAACATAGGAATCAAGGATGCTTAGGAATTTTGTGTTAAAGTGAGCTATAGCCTCTTCTAATGGTAATTTTTTTAGTTTTGACTAGTCAACTGCTTTTAGTTCATTTAGGAATATAGCAGTGTCAAAACTTTTCCTGTTTCTAAGTGTTTTATATTTGGTCTGGTGAGGGTTTCCTGCCTTATGTTTTATGATATAGGTTAGTAAATGGTCGCTAAGGTTGCTGGCCAGTCCACTTACCCAGTTATCAAAATTAAATAAATAAATAAACACTGAATTGCATTTTTCAGCTTAATTTCAGTTAAAGTATTACAACTGCAAAGGTTTTCCGGGACAGACTGACAAAAGGGTAACCTGAAAGAACATGTACCCTTCTCCATGGTAAGCAATTGGCATATCAGCCTTTGGCTGGTATGACCCTGACCTTGAGCAGCATCTTACCCTCACCTAGAATGATGCCACAGTACAAAGACAAAATGATCGATTTTAACAATTGGCTAAAATTTTGGTGTCATACAAAGGGGATCCAGTGTCTGTCAGCCTGGGATGACATGCTCGACAAGCCATGTTGCTTCGCTAGGGACGGCTTGCCGCTGTCACCACTGGGCTTTCGGGTATTGGCAAAGGCTCTTGCCACCCCCATAGTGCCTTTTTTAGGCAAGGCTCAAAAGTCAAACCCACCCCCATAGACAGCACAAGGAACAAGAAACTAAGGGTAATGCTGCTTAACGCCAGAAGTCTTAACCTCAAGATGCATGCACTCGAAGCTCTCCTCAGTATGGAGAACATTGATATCTGTGCAGTGACAGAAACCTGGTTCAAGGCTCCAGAGAGCACCCCAGCACTACCAGGCTATACCTCATATCATACTTTTCAGCCCAAAAACCTAGACCGAACCACAAAAGGAGGGGGAGTTTCCATATTTATCAAGGATATCTACACCTCCAGGTTAGTGGCATTGCACGAAGTATCGGAGACCATCCATGTGCAACTAACAGTGGGCAAGACTGCTTTTCAGTTTATAGCATCCTACAGACCACCCTCTCAAAGTCAGGAATCCCACTCAGCATTCCTGAAAACATTGGAGAACATGAAGATCTCTCCGAACACCATTATATTGGGTGACTTCAACTACCCAAACATTGACTGGGAGCACTACTCAAGCCCCAGCACCTTAGCCCAAAGGTTCCTGGAAATTATAAACTCAAATGCTATGGAACAACTAGTCACCACTCCCACAAGAGGGGACAACATACTAGACCTGATCATTACCAACATGGGGACTCTATGCTCCACACCAGAAGTATATCCCTCATTGGTAAGATCAGACCATAAATTAATTTCACTGGATGTCCACATCCCGACCCCACCCCAGCCCAGAAAACCACAGTGAAAAACTTCTCAAAAGCGAACTTCTCACTTCTCAAAACCGAAGTGGAATCCTTCAAGGCCCCAGGGCCAGTGGAAACTATGGCCCAAACTGCAGAATCCTATATAAACGCATTCTACGGACATCTCCAGGAATGCATGGATCATGCTATCCCAAACAAAACCAAGACCCAATCATCCAAAGGCAGGCGTCCAGTCTGGTGGACCCCTGCCATAAATAAACTGTACAACAGAAGGAGGAAGCTACTACATGACAGAGCAAAATCCCTAATAGGGAAGGCATCTCTGATCAGTACTAGCAAAAAATTACGATCCCTCATAAAATCCTCCAAGGCCAGCTTCGAGAGAAAAATTGCACAGGACACAAAATACAATCATAAGGCTTTTTTCAGTTATGTTAGGAACCTGGGATGCAACTCCCAGACTTGTTCTGAGTTGATTCTAAACGACAATTAATACACTGAACCCACAGACATCGCCAATATCCTGGCAGAGAGGTTCAGTGCAAACTTCTCCACCCCCCCCAAAAGAGTCTCCACCCCCTCCCCCCCAAAAGAGCAAGCATCTATCCCAGCAGAGGGCTGCCTCCCAAACATCTCTGATGCTCAGGTGAAGGCTGCCCTCTCCAAAGCAAAAAACACTGCTTCCATGGGACCAGATGGTGTCCCAGGTTGCGTCCTACATGAACTCCAAGAGGAACTAATCCCTCAAATAAAACAGCTATACAATCTCATCCTCACTACAGGATATGTGCCCACAGAATGGCGTACAGCAACAGTGGTCCCACTCCACAAAGGTGGAGCCTCTAAGGACCCTGGAAACTATCGCCCCATAAGCTTGACTAGCTTAGTCTGCAAGGCTATGGAGAGGATCATCATGGATCTCATAAACAAAGACATTGAGGACCTACAGACACTAGATCCTACCCAGTTCGGCTTTGTCAAGGGCAGATCCTGCCTTTTGAACCTGGTTGACTTCTTCAAAACAGTCACCAAAGCCATAGATGAAGGGAAGGTAGTCCACACAGCCTATCTGGACCTTGCAAAGGCATTTGACACAATATCCCACTTGGGCATCATAGATAAGCTATCCAGCTTAAATATAAACCCCTATGTCACAAGATGGGTCGCAAACTGGCTCAAAGACAGAACCCACAGAGTGAGAGTTGCTGGAGCCATGTCAGACTCAAAACCGGTCACAAGTGGCATCCCACAGGGTTCTGTCCTGGGACCACTCTTGTTCGGTATATACTTTTCCGAGGTACAGGCAAATGTGGAAGGACTATGGCTTACCAAGTTTGCAGACGACTGCAAACTGGGCACCATAATCGACTCTCCAGCTGACACAAACATCCTTCAAAAAGGTCTCACAGAGACAGATAACTGGTGCCAGCGCCATGGTTTAAAGCTAAATGCCAAAAAATGTATAGTCATACCCTTTGGCAAAAACAATGTGCCCACAAATTACCACATAGGCGGAAACCCATTAAGTACAGAGAAAGTTATTAGGGACCTGGGAACCCAAGTTGATAGCAATCTCGCCTTTGAAAACCACATTGCCAAAGTGGTTAGAAAGACCTTCTACATAGCCCACCTCATCACGAAGGGTTTCACATCTAGATCAAGAGAGGTAATCGTGCCCCTTTATTCATCCCTCATCAGGCCCGTCATAGAATACAATGCCCCTTTTGGGATGTACCTTACCCGACACCTGCAGCAATTAGAGAGATCCCAAAAGTATCTCACCAAGAGGATCAAGGGTCTCAAACAGATGCCATATGCTGCTCGGTTAAAAAAACTCCAGCTCTACTCAGTTGCATACCTCCTACTTCGAGGTGATCTATGCCTGACATACAAAGCTATGTCAAATCCAGAATTAATGGACATGCTCCACCTCAGTAAATCTAAATCCCTTAGAGCCACATGCTCGAGGGACTTGATCCTCAGCACAGAAATAAATAGAACTTGCTGGAGGGACAGGTTCATAACCCTGAGGCTCCCTTTGCTCTGGAATAGAATTCCAGTTCATGTGAGGCAGAGCACCTCACTGAATCTCTTCACGAAGAATCTCGATAGGTGGATGGGGGATCGTAGGTTTGTCCCAGGGATTACTCCCGTGTCACTATTAGACAGAGGCACAGTAAACTAAACCTTAAAAAGGGCACAGTATACTCAAATCAAGGGGTGGCGTAAGCCATACAGAATCGGGCTAGGCTTATAATTGCCCCAGGGCAGATAGCCTAGTATGAACCTATGAACCTATGAACCTATGTTAGTCTGAAATCTATGTAGGTTTAGATCTGATGCCATGCATTCTGATTCTCACTCCTGTACTGACATTGCCCCTGCAAAGGATGATTCTGCATTTCAAAGTTTTCATTATTTTGAGACAGCAAACAACATTCATAAATACCGAAAATGACAATGCATACCATAATTCTATTATTCAAGATCTATGGTAATTACAATACAGACAGTCAATTACAACCTAAAAAGAAAAAAAAAAAGAAACTGAAAAGGATTATAATAATCATGCAAGTATAAGTTGTAGTGTTAATATTGCTAGAAGAAAATGAATGGACTGAATTCAGCAGCTCAATATTTCTAAAATTATACAACTGATTCAACATCAGTGGAATACATTTTTAAATATTAAAGACAAATTATTTCGTATATCAGAAGATGTGTGCTAAGTTCCATCTCAGGGAGATATCACTGATGTGCTGTGTCCAAGTCCTCATGATAGGCAAAAATGTAAACATCTGATTGAATAATAACCAGTTCTGAAAACATTTTTTTTTCAGATTAGATAGAGGCAAGTTACTATCACATAAAACAAAATAATTTTCACAACACTGAAATTAGAATTAGATAAATTATCTAAGAGAATTTAATGTATAATAGAAAAATAAAACTGTGTTAGATACTATTCTGAAGAAAGATGTATTTCAGATTTCTGGGCATTCAATGTAGCATATGATAAGATAAATTACAGAAAGCTCACAAAACAGATATTTGTTATAATCCATTTGCTACAGTGACATCAGTTCAATTTTCTTTGCAGAGACTTGAGACTTTTAAAGGCCAGATAATATTCCTTTGAAGCCCATGGGGTTGGCAAGCAAAGTTAGAAATGAACGAAAAAACATCATTAACATGTAGTATATTGCAAGATAATTTGTTTTCCTCTTTAATGACACAGGCACCATTTACAGTTTCTTACTCAGTGGCTGACACAAAGACACAGAAGGTATACATGGGATTTACATAGTTATATACTCATTTATGTACCATTTATTGAAATTTATATCCACAAGAATTATAATGTGACTGACTGCAAAGTGGGTATAAAAGACGTCGTTCTTTGGAATGCATTTTTATTTTATTCCCTCAGGCTTCAGTTAAAGAACTGAATATTATCATCAAGTATATATTTCAGGAGATGGATCAACTGACAAGATAATTCACAAGTTCCTGCACTGTAAAACCAGTAACATTTTGTAGCTGCTGGATGAAATCATTTTACAAAAATAACAAAAAAAAAATGTTTTCAAAGTTGACAACATGTTATCAGGATGTTGACAAGTTGCACTTTCTCACATAATTTACACTTGCTCATTTTTATTGGTTTCTTTGTAGTATGAGGTAAATTATAAACGTTAGCAAAAACTAGAAAGCAGGAAATCTTTATTCCTCATATATTTTAAATATTTATATGAGCTCTTATACTTTCACAAAACTAAGAGCAAAAGAAACACCCATGCTAAAGATTTAAATCTTCATCAATAAATAAACAGGACATGCTGGCATGACAGAGTCATCATACAACACATACTGCCATACCCCATCTCCAGGACATGCTGGGATGACAGATTCATCATACAACATATACCCCCATAACCCATCTCCAGGACATGCTGGGATGACAGATTCATCATACAACATATAGCCCCATAACCTATCTCCAGGACATGCTGGCATGACAGATTCATCATACAGCACATACCCCCATACCCCATCTCTTGAATAAACTATCTATTCATATTAAATACAGTGAAACCCTCAACACTTCTATACAAACCTTAATAACTAGAAGGTTGGCCAGAAATTCATCCCAAGCCTTTATTGTATTTCCTTGCGGCAGGAGGTACAATATTAGGGTAGGTGCCTACAAGGCAATGATAGCACTTGAACTGATCTACCCTGCAGGTTTTATATATATATATATATATATATATATATATATATATAGATACATATATATATATATATATATATATATATATATATATATAGATACATACATAAATAGATTGATGCATAAATGAAGATATACAGAAAGATGGAGAGTTAGAGGGACACAGATACAATGATTATGAGGCAGCTTGGTATTCATCATAGACATGATCTGCATGGCTGTGCAATGTTAATTTTCAAGGAGCTGTACTTCTATTCAGGATTGTATTAGGCATTTTAAATAGTTTATATTCCAGCAAAAAAAAAAATCACATAAATAAACAGAGTACTAAAAACAATGGAATAACAACACTAGGTTAGTGTCCAACAGGGATAGCACTATGCCATGGGAATGACAGATGTGATCGACATCTCTGGTCAGGTAGGGCAGGACACTCAAGTAATGGGCACATGTGCACACCACGTGGTACTACATAATGACATGTCTCAGTCAATGGCAACAGAGTGGCCAATAGTGACATCAGTGGAAGAGTGCACAGCAAAGTGGCAGCAATGCTCATGTTCAATACGGGGATGAAATGGGGTAGATAGAATGTAGGAAATGTGAGAACTGCTATGAGATAAAACACACATCAGTAAGTATAAGGTGTCAGTGGGGGTAGGAAGGTCATTATTCCTGAGAGATTCCCTTTCAAAAGTGACAAAAAAGAAAGTTAGGTGAGGAAATTAGAGAGGAATGGCTGTAGTAGGGAAAGAGGGAAAAGACAGATAAAAGGGAAAGACAGACAGAAAGACATTGAAAACAGAGTGGCAAATGGATAGATAGACAAGTCCAGTGTACATATAAAAGCTGTAGACAAGACTGAAAAGAGAAAATGATATGCAGTATGGACAAACAGTGATGGGAAGGTTCAACAATGCTAGGAAAAAGATAGTGTGAAGTCCTGGCATGGCTGAATACCAAGTCAAGCCAAAAGGTAACAAACCCAGGGGAAATCTGTTTGGATTACTGAAGTTATATACTAGTTGCTCCCCTAGAGGCTCTATGGGTGCTATCTGCTAGTCATGTGACTTTGCCAGTATTGTCAGAAGTAGCTTCACATTCCCAGGGTGTGCTTCAACTCTCCTTATGCTTTGGCAGTTAAAAGTCTATGCAAATGATGCTGGGAGATCACTGGAGATTTCTCTGGTCCAATTTCAGTAGAAGAACATTCACTCCCTCACCTTCTTAGAAGCAGACTCAGGGAGCAACAGTAACCACTCCAAGTCATCTCTAGCAGGGTGACACTGACCTGGCAATCACACAGCCTCACCTCCTGCCAAATCAAATGACTATGCAAAGGGGAAAAGTATGACCACACACAGACACACTCACATGTGAGTGCACGCATGCACAGATGGGAACACACACAAGCACACGTGCGCACACACACACACACACACACACACACACACACACACACACACACACACACACACACACGCTAGCATCCCAGTGTGTACACACACACACACATATTCTGCAAACACAATCATACTTGTGCAGTGTTCTGGCATAGATATCATATATAGTTTACTGCTGGGAAAGAGGATTATGCCATCTTTTACACTCAGCCATGTTCAACTGCTGTTTCTCTACCACTGGATTGCAAAGTATTCACTCCTAAGTAAACATGTACAGCAGTTAAGATAGAAGAGTGTAGTGCTACTGAAAAAATACATGCTTGCAAAACATTTCTGGCTCTGTTTCCTGAACATCTGCTTATATCTTGTGAAGGAGATTGGGGTGGCAGTAATTTAGGTCATTGTACTTCATCCATGACTGCTCACCAGTATGAGTAATGTCAGTGGCATTGGTAAACATTATATCATGCAAGACATCTGCTTTATGTGAAGAGTCATCATAATGGCCCAGCAGGGCTCAAAGAAGTATCTGTACAACAAAACAATCCTGCTTTCTGTAGGATACTATGCTGGAGTCCTACTTTTTCCACCACCTGAATGAGTCATGACAAGTCACTCAGGTCACTCAAATAGCAAAGCAGTAGCAGTTGTGTGACATAATGCTGAATCATGGTACTAGAACATGGCCATGGTGTTGCCTTGTAGTATTACAGGTGCGAAAAAGGTCCATGCATGAACATGCAAGTCACACATTTCATACTCACTATGACATGTTTATTTAACATTAATCTGTATAACTACATCATTGTGCTTCAGCAGTGATTCACAGACATTGGCACTATCGGCCTTGAATAGCCTAACCTCCACACTAACTGGTTCTTGCAAGAAACGTATAAAGCATTAGTGCCATTTTGCACAATACTGCTTCGGATGTAAAAGTTGGAAATAGAAGCAATTTAGTAAATACTCTGTAGATGTCAAGCTTCTGAGAGTTATAGAAGAAATCTTGCCTGGTAAAGTACTTCCACATCAATAACAGCAAACCATGCAATGGATGTCAGTGAAACTGAGGTAGATGTAACAGTGCATGTGTAACTTGGGAACACTTGACACTGATATGACACTGACATTGGACTATACTACATGCTTTTGAAAAAAATAGAAATCCATGAGAAGAAGTACATTTTGAAGTATGGCGCAGGTAGAATGGGTCAACAAACAAGGATGAGAAACAGGAAACTTGCAAAGGGCATTGTCCATGCATGACAACACCAACTCACTAACTGTAGCCTTAGGAAACTGAAGGAAAAGTGAATCTGTGGTGAATCAAACTTGCTTAATCACCTGCGAAGACAACTATGCTGATACAAGGAGAATGTCCACATGACACATGCAAATGAGAATGTGAACATCATATCTATGGTGCCATCAAACAAGCAGCACTCTAGGTCAAGACATTTGAAGGAACATCCATATAAAGATGACAAGTGGAACCCAGGACATTAAATATAGCATCCCAATGGAGTGGCTGGTGTGCTTACTAGCAAATAAGACAGAGACTGAAATATATTTCAGAAAAGTCATATCCACAGATATGTACCTAATGATCACATCATACTTACATATTATGGCAGCTATCAGATTGCAATATGATGACTTCACCATGGCTTAGAACTGTATACTCACAGAGACACACACTACAGCAGTATGATATGATTATGCTTGGGAGAAGACATGACCTCTAGGAACATGTATGGAAAGTCATTATCCCATCACTGCATCACTGATGTATTTGACTGTGCATGGTAATGCTGATGGCACACAGATAATAAGGAAGTATGACATTCTACAAATGGGGAAGAGGGGGGTCTTCCACAACAGATGAATGATACAATGGAACATCTGGTGCCAGCAGGAGGACATGGCTTCAACTGCTGAACTCCTAATAGCTAAAATGCTTTTGGTAATTCCCCATGAATAAGTTGGTAGTATCCCCAAAATGATAATTTAAATTTAGCCTGTATTTTTGTGCATAGGATGTTTATAATAGAATATGTTACTGATTTATTTGCATTACCCATTGGGACATGATAAAAGTATGTCATCATTGCATGATGCAGACCAGGTATAGTACGTGAGCTTATATTACAGAAACCATTACCATAAGATAACTTCATTGTGATTTTGAGGTTCTGAGGTAGAATCTCACCTTTGTGAATGTTTTTTCAGCAAAAATCAGGCTTTATAGCAGCCTTAAAATATAAAAGATGGTTAATAACATTGCATTGTGTGTGGTATTTTTGTCATTACCCATGGCTCAGGTACTTAAGGTCCACTTAGTATGTGTTTACCTTTCAGCATCTACATCAGTTATGCAGTCAGCATCCATGACAACCACTAATGAGTCCAGGAATGTTTACAGGCATTCAGATGAATAGAGGGTTATACATGTGATTTGTCAGCAACCTGTTCATGTGATTATAATGCTGAATCACAGGGCATTGCCATAGACACACAGGACGTGGTGCACATTGATGGATAGGAAACGTCCATTGCTGGCTATGTAGCATCTATAGCTTATAGATAATATAGTGTACAGGACACAGGGATTCTGCATTTACTGTTTCCTGTCAAGAGAAAACTGGGAGTACTGTTACTACAAACTAATACGTGTCATTCTACAGGGCCTGACTGGAGCAGAGTAAGAACAACCAGCTGCTGTCAGTACAAGGAAATTATAACTCTTGAGTACAGAAACCATAGGAATGCACTGTGTATATTTACCATACATATGCCAGTCAAGTCTAATTAGCACTACAATAGGGAGATCATGGCATCTCATGCAAAGTAACATGCTACTTCCCAAGGTGTATCATGGTCCATAACATCACATGCGAAAAAAACACAGCTGCTTTCTCATTTCCCCTTGCTTTTCTTAATTATTCAAGGTCACAAACTCTCGGACCAATATTTACTTGGATGCTCTAAATAAAAATCTGAAAAACTAACCGAGACCTCCAAAGCAAACATCCAAGCAACCTCCACCCTCCCAACAAAAACTATGAAACACATACTTCACAAAACCAGTGTGCCATGCAATCACAGCCCTTAAGGCAAAATAACATACCCAACACACTAGCAATATGTGACTACAGTCAGGCACACTGACGTCCCACTCACTAGGCTGAATAAGGAGAAGGTTACTGTTAGCTGCCTGTCTAGTGCCAGGATCCGCCACATAACACAAGCACTCGGGTCACTCCAGAACAAGTACAAATATGACTCTGTCATTGTCCATGTTGGTGTGAATGACCTGAGCTGTACCTCCCTGGACTACATGAAAAGAGACATGGAAGAGCTCTCTGATCATGTAGCCCAGGCCGGTATGACTCTGACCCTGAGTAGCATCCTGCCCTCACCAAGAATGATACCACAGTATAAAGAAAAAATTCTCGACTTCAACAATTGGATAAGTTTCTGGTGTCATTCAAAAGGGATCCAGTGTCTGTCTGCCTGGGATGACATACTTGATGAGCCATGCTGCTTCACTAGAAACAGCTTGCACCTTTCACCCTTAGGCTTTTGAATACTGGCCAAGGCTCTTGCCAACCCCATAGTGCCTTTTTTAGGCAAGGCTCAAAAGACAAACCCACCACCGTAAATAGCACAAGTAACAAAAAACTGAGGGTAATGCTACTCAATGCCAGAAGTCTAAATCTCAAAATGTATGAACTTGAGGAACTCCTCAGTATGGAGAAAATCGATATATGTGCAGTAACAGAAACCTGGTTTAAGGCCCCAGAGAGCACCCCAGCACTACCAGGCTACAACTCATACCATACATTTCGGCCACAGAACCCAACCCGAAATACAAAAGGCGGGGGTGTATCCATATTCATCAAGGATACCCACACCTCCAGGTTAGTGGCACAGCACGATGCTTCAAAGATCATCCACGTGCAACTAACAATGGGCAAAACTGCAATTCAAATAGTAGCTTGCTACAGATCACCCTCCATGTTCCAGGACCCCCATTCCACATTTCTGGAAACAGTGGGAAACATAAAGGTCCTACCAAACACCCTAATATTGGGTGATTTCAATTACCCAAACATTAACTGGGAGAACTACTCAAGTACGAACTCCCTTGCTCAACATTTCCTAGAACTTATAAACTGAAATGCCCTAGTTCAACTGGTCAACACTCCCACCAGAGGTGACAGCATATTGGACCTAGTCATCACCAACATGGGTGACTGGTGTTTCACACCGGAGGTCAACCCCTCTCTGGTTAGATCTGACCATAAACAAATCACTTTGTATATCCACATTCTGCCCCCATCCCCGGACAAGAAAACCACAGTGAAAAACTTTTCAAAAGCAAACTTCACGTTACTTAAGACTGAGGTGGAAAGTTTTAAAGCCCCTGTGCTGAAGGACTACTCTGTCCAAGCTTCAAAATCCTTTACTAATGCATTCTACGGGCACCTGCAAGAATGCATGGATTGTGCCATCCCAAGCCAAACCAAGACTCGCTCCTCCAAGAAAAGGAAACCAGTCTGGTGGACTCCTGCCATAAACAAGCTATACAATAGAAGGAGGAAACTAGTACAGAAAAGAGTAAAATCCCAAGAAAGTAAGACATCCCTCATCAGTATCAGCAAGAAACTACAATCCCACATAAAATCATCCAAGGTGAGCTTCGAAAGAAAAATTGCCAAGGACTCCAAAGATAACCAAAGGCATTCTTTAGCTATGCCAAGAATCTAAGTGGCAATGCTCAGATCTGCTCAGAGTTTGTGGAGAATGGCACAAAATACACTGAACCGACTGATATTGCCAACATCCTGGCAGACAGGTTCAGTGCACACTTCACCCCCCTCTCACCCCCAAAAGGGCCGATAACCATACAAGAAGAATGTAGAGTACCTGAAATCATAGACATTCAGTTTAAAACAGCCCTCTCCAAAGCCAAAAACACTGCATCAATGGGACCAGATGGTGTCCAGGGCTGCATCCTACACAAGCTCAAAGATGAACTAACCCCTCACCTAAACACACTGTTCAAACTCAGCATCTCCACAGGCTATGTACCCATAGAGTGGCACACAGCAACGGTTATTCCGCTCCACAAAGGTGGAGCCACAACAGACCCCAGGAACTATCACCCTATAAGCCTGACTAGCTTGGTCTGCAAGGGTATGGAGTGCATCATCATGGAACTCATTAACAGAGACATTGGGAACCTCCAAGCACTGGACCCTACCCAGTTCAGCTTTGCTAAGGACAGATCATGCCTCCTAAACCTGGTGGACTTCTTTGAGGCAGTTACCAAGGCTATAGACGAGGGAAAGATGGTACACACAGCCTACTTAGACCGCGCTAATGCATTCAACACCATTCCCCATTCTGGTATTATACACAAGCTCACCAGCCTGAACATAAACCCCTACGTCACAAGATGGGTTGCCAACTGGCTCACGGACAGAACCCACATGGTAAGAGTTGTGGGAGCTATGTCCGACTCTAAACCGGTTACAAGTGGCGTTCCCCAGGGCTCAGTCCTTGGACCCCTCCTGTTCGACATATACTTCTCAGAGGTACAGGCAAGCACAGGAGGACTATGGCTGACCAAGTTCGTAGACAACTGCAAACTAGGGGCTATAATTGACTCTCCAGCTGACACAGACATCCTCCCCACCTGGTGTCAAAATCATGGCCTCAAGCTAAATGCCAAAAAGTGCATAGTCATCCTCTTTGTAAAAAACAAAGTACCCACAAACTACCACATAGGTGGTAGTCCCCTAAATATGGAAGATATAATAAGGGATCTGGGGACCCAAGTAGATAGTTATCTCACCTTTGATAATCTCATTGCCAAAGTGGTTAGAAAATCCTTCTAAGTGTCCCACCTAATTACAAAAGGGTTCGCATCCAGATCAAAAGAGGTCATTGTGCCCCTCTACTCATCACTCATCAGACCCATCATAGAGCACAATGCCCCATTTGGGATGTACCTTACAAGACACCTGCAGCAGCTAGAAAGACCACAGAAGTACCTCACCAAGAGTATCTCTGGCCTCAAACATATGCCCTGTGTAGCACGACTGAAGAAACTCCAGTTGTACTCGGTGCATACTGACTACTCAGAGGTGATCTCTGCTTGACACACAAGGCCATGTCCAACCCAGAATTGATGGACATGCTCCACATAAAGAAAACCTTATCCCTTGAGCCACACGCTCAAGGGATCTAAACCTCACCACAACAAGAAATAGGACGTGCTGAAGGGATAGATTCCTGTCCCAGAGACGTCCCATGCTTTGGAACAAGATTCCAATCTACATTAAGCAGAGCTCCTTGCTAACACTCTTCAAATGAAACATTGACGAGTGGATGGGAAACAGAAAATTTACCTCGGGGATCACTTCAGTGGCTCTGCTGGACAGAGGCACAGGGAACTAATCTAAGGGGGCGGTGAAAGCCAACACATTCTGGCTAGGCTTATAAATGCCTCCGAGCAGATAGCCTAATACCTAGCTATGAACCTATGAACTTATTTATGTCATCTGCTACAGAGAACAAGACTTTCTTGGAACTGGCACAAAGAGTAGGAAAATTATAGAAAGTGTTTGCATTATTTTTGATATTATATATCATATGTTTATAGATATGTGCAGCCATTCTCCTGATGTTTTTTTTAGGTCACATGTTGTACATATAGCGGGTGGCCACAGTGGTGCAGCGGTTAGTGTTGCTGCCTCACAGCAAGAGGTTCTCTGGTTTAATCCTCTGCTGGGGTGCATTCTGTGTGGAATCTGCATGTTCTCCCTGTGGTCGCGTGGGTTTCCTCCGGGTGCTCCGGTTTCCTCCCACATCCCAAAGACATGCTGTAGGTGGATTGGGCACTCTAAATTGGCCCTAGGTCTGAGTGTGTGCATGTGTGTGCCTTCTGTGGAAGGTTGGGCATCGGGCTGGCAACTCGACACCTTAAAAACTCCACTGCCATTCATGAGCGGACAGGTGATCCACTGTGGTGACCCCTAACCGGGAAAAGAAGAAGAAGAAGAATATGTTGTACATATAGCAATACTGATTTTCTATGAAAATGTAACAAAAACAAAACAATGGAGCCTTCATTTATAAAAATAAATAAATAAATCATGAACCCTTCATTACTAAATCTAGATTGAGCACATAGACCGCTTTTAGATATACCCTTTGGCTTTTGAGATATGGAGTGATAGCTGTTTGAATATAAAGACATATTCAGCTCCAATGTGGCCTTTAAATTAATACATTAATTCAACAAATTTGGCTTCTTTATCTTTTACCAGGTTAGAGCAGTGATCACATTTGACAATTTGCAGGCTCAGACTGGATTACATTCATAATGACAACAGTAATGTAACATTAAAGGTATAGCTAAACTTTACAATAGCGACATAATATACCACAAATGTAAAAACATACACATATTTACAAGGAGATTTAAAAAGAAGTAAGATCAGGAGTCTACAATGCATAATACAGGTGTTAATAGGTGAAGTAAATGTGGTAAAGCCAAAACAACAGACATAGGATATACAAATAAGGAGGAAAATGTTGTCACTGAACAGAGTAGAAACTATAAATACTAAGTGCTGCAACAGAAGAGGAATTAATAGGAAAATTGGATACTGAGTATGTAGTAGAGAATAGATATTGAAGATGAGGAAGCAGCTGGCAGGAGTTTATATATTGGAGAATTAAAGAGATTAAGCAGCCAAGATTTCCTGGGATGAATGTAATAGTGCAACCATGTAAGCTAGGTGAAATGGCCTGTGTTCTGACATGTGCACTTATATTGTTCAGTTAGGTATTGTTTAAACTGAGGTATGAACCATACGAGGAACGTACCTCATTTGGGGTCTTAAAAAGTTCACGTTTCTCAATGTTCCTCAAAGTTCGACATTGAAAGACTTTGTCACACATTCAGCATTAGGAATTTTTTAAGTGAAATCCATTGCAAATTGAAATGAATCATATTAATTCATTAAATTATCTTCTTTATAAGTAAAACCAGCATATTTTAACCATCCTATGACCTTCCTAGTTGAAGTTATTAGTAAGTCATTAGTAAGTGTTCCACATTTTGCCCATTTTTTCCACATTATGAGGGTTAGTGTTCCTCATTTTGGAGATAGAAGGTTGAGAACTATGGAATGAACTGGTTGTAGTCTCTAATTTCAGTAAGATTAGGTGGAAATGATTGCCACAGTTTAGGAGCTAGAACAGAGAAGTTGTAGTCTGTTCAGTGAAGTTTAGTGGATGGAGTTATGAAAGCAGAACCATTAGTTGATTGATTTCTTAAGTTGTAGTGTGGATTGAATGTAGTTAGTCTCATAATTAGTGGTTCTTTATCGAATATTTGTATTGGTGTATCATAACTTGAAAAATAGTTTCTAATGTTGTGTGACAATTTTCTAACAGCAAGACTATCACACTACCCCTAGGAGTCAGAAAGAAGCCCATTATTCATAGAAATCACCTACCATAAATAGACCAATTTCCAAGACATTGAAAAAATGTGACTCAGGAACACACATGACCACAATGACAGAAACTTCATTATCAACTAATTAACATTAGTGAATCACACTTTAATTAACATTAACACTATCAGACCTAATGTCAATATTGTTCTACCTAGTGGGCCATCCATCGTGTTGGCAAAGATACTCCCTACATTTACCCACTCATATTCAAACATCCATGCACACAAACACACAAACACATGCTTGGATGCATACACTCATGAGCACACGCTCATCCACACCTACCCACACACACATACACACACACACACACACACACACACACACACACACACACACGCAAATGCACACACACACACGCAAATGCACAGACACACACACACACACACACACACACACACACACACACACACACACACACACACACGCACACAGACACACACATGTGCACACACACACACACGTGCGCACACACACACACACTCATCGACAAACAAGTCCCCTCACAGGCATAGGCACATTCAACCACTCACCTGCATGCACACATCCAGATTCTTGACTCCTTACACATACACATAAACACACACTAACATAACCTCCACCCTCACATCTTTGTTGAACATACCCGCACCATAACTGCCTCCATAGGAGTGAATGAGTGATCGCTATTTCCTGATTGTTCCCTCATTGCTGCAGTCATAGCTGGCCTTAGACATAGGCCAACTAGATAGCTACCTAGGGCACCGGTCTAGCAGGGGCGTTTTTCCAGTAATCTGGATGGTATAGATAGACCAGGATGGGGGCACATGGTGGTGTTGGGGGGGTACTATGGAGACCTTTTGCCTAGGGCACCAGTTGACCAAAGGCCAGTCCTGTCTGCTGTAGGGAAATTTTACACTGCCAAGTGATTATCTGATCTCTGTAGAAGTCCAAATGGTTACTTAGCATTAGCCACTCCCATAGATTGCCACATTAGCATATAGCTCTATCAGTGAAACTATTGCCTATGCTGAGATTTTCATTAATGGGAAACCTCATTGATAGGGATGCTAAGAATCAGAAAGACTTACTACAAGGGGAAAAGCAGCTCTATTGAGACTTTCAGTTTAGCTTTTCTGAATTCAAGTTTATATGTGACTACCGTGCATTATTGTAACTGAAACATTCATTGTTATTGCAAACATTGCACAATTTATTCCTCTATAAAACTGAAACATAACAATCTTTTTTCTTCTTTTTTGTACTTACTTCTGTTGTGATATTGTTAAATTTTTTTTTGTTTACGTTCTCTCTGTAAACACCTTATTATTAGTATGTTGTTGTTGTCTTTCGGCTTTTCCCGGTTAGGGGTCGCCACAGCAGAACTCCGGTCCGCTAAAGATTGGCAGCAGATTTTCACAAACGTCGAGGTGTCAGCTCGACGTTCAACCTTCAACAAAGGCATGCCCATTTACGCATGTTTTTCGAACGCCCACCTAACCACAGGGAGGACATGTAGACTCCACACAGAAGGCACTCCCCACACTCCAGCCGAGAATCGAACAGGAGAACCTCTTGCTATAAGGCAACAATGCTACCACTGCACCACTGCGGTATGAAAGCAAATTTTACAATATGCCAAGCTTGATGTTTTTATAACTTGCACTTTGATAACATCTTTCTTTATATAATTTGGGAGATGACGCCAAAATGTAAGTAATTATTGTTTGGTTTATTTTACATGCATGGGCACATTATAGCAGTTTTTTTTTTTGTCATCAGGACATTGGCATGTCAGTGTTTGATTTAGGTTGTTATTGTAATCATAGCTATACAGAGTTTCTATCATCTTTCCTTTGAGTATGTGCTTTATGGTATTGTTACTATAAAATATGTAATAGCCTACATGGTTGTCATCTGTCCATTAAATGTTTTTATCCTGTGAGACATCCCTGGTTGGCAGAACATGTGCAATTTTAGTAATCCCTATATTGACATTGATGAATCAATTGTGATGGCTGGTTCTGTTATTTGCATGTCACTATCCTGTGTCCTTCTCCCCACAGAAGCCTTGACTGTTGTGTAACCTTTCTTCCTATAATGTTATATCAACAGAGTTATTGTATCATGAGGCATGTTAGCAGAAGGTGCTAGACAAACAGGCTCTGATATGTTTCTGATATGGCAGCTATACCAGTGTGGCTAAAGTGTCAATCTTTTTTCGCAGTGCTTTCATATGTGTGCCCTGCAACCCACTGAACTCCTGGATATGGTTACAAATGTCTTCCCATATGTTTTGCATTCCATTTGTTAGTAAAACATGCACAGTCCATCAAGGTTTGGGTTGTATTTGACATGACAACTGTTATGAAATGACCATCATATTTTCCTTACTGGGTTATTCTTTCCTATGTATATTGTGACCCCAGTAATGATGATATGTGTATGGTGCTTTCATTCTTACAAGATATGTAATATATTGCTGGAAGTGATAAAAGTTTCTTACAAGATAGCAGGGTATTCATAGTCCGTATGGTGTTGCAAGTGTAGACGTGGCAACTGTACTCTTTTGGTCATGTCATGTCCTTGTGAGTGTGTTACACAGTCCCATCTGTGTAGTGACATGTGTGCTACATATGCATGACTTATGCATTGTAAGGAGAGGGCTGGTTGTATTTCATGCCACATTTCTGAAGGCTGTACAAATGTCAGCATGTCATGCCTGACAGCTGTACAGTTATAAAGATCCTATTATTCTGCATGTTGTGTGTACACATATTAAAACAAAAATGCCATAACAGTGGCCAGGGCAACCAACACTAGAAGAATGCAAACCATAAGACACTCCACGAACATATAAAGGTTTTATTAATTTCAATTGAATAATGAATGGGACATTAATACCAAGTTCCCCTTCTGACTGAATGTATATGGAGTGGCATTATTGTGTACAGAAAGAGGGGATTGTGTACATGCATCATGTTATGAAAAATAAGTTTGTGCCAGAACTTGTCTTGTTATTAATACACAGGCATACCATGAGTGTCAGTCTCTTGCACAATGATGTTCCTCTTCCACCAGTGTTTCACAGCCATATTCACCATCCCATAACTGGTCTTGCACATGTGTCTGGAGCTATTTTGGTGGGCTTCTGACATCATGAACTGGAAGACCTCTAAGCTTGTTTATTATCTTGTGCAGGACTTCATTCATGGTAATCAGCTTTGATAGTGTTCCATGGTTGTACTTGAAAGCATCCCCAAATGGCTCATATCTCCTGGATAGAGACTACTGCAACTCATACACTCACTCACTCACATTCAGGTTACATTGGCATGTGGTGCTACAGACTTCTCCTGCAGGTGATTGGTGAATGTACTGCAACTCATACACTCACTCACTCACATTCAGGTTACATTGGCATGTGGTGCTACAGACTTCTCCTGCAGGTGATTGGTGAATGTACTGCAACTCATACACTCACTCACTCACTCACTCACATTCAGGTTACATTGGCATGTGGTGCTACAGACTTCTCCTGCAGGTGATTGGTGAATGTACTGCAACTCATACGCTCACTTATTCACATGTAGGTTACATTGGTATGTGGTGCTACAGTCTTCTCCTGCAAGTGATTGGTGAACGCAATGCAGCTCATATGCTCACTTCCTCACATTCAGATTACATTGGTATGTGGCACTCAAGCCTTCTCCTGCAGGTGATTGGTGAACGTACTGCAGGTCATACACTCACTCACTCACTCACATTCAGGTTACATTGGCATGTGGTGCTACAGCCTTCTCCTGCAGGTGATTAAAGAATGTTTTTTGTGCCACAAGCAAAGGCACAAGGGTTGCCTTTAATCACCTCTAACACAGAGATGGATATGTTGTACATACATATTACTCATAACCTTGCTTTAGTCTATAAACATTAATATTGTGTTGGGCACACAAAGTTGTCCTTAAGGAATCATCGCCACAGTAAAAAGCTAGTATTTGAAATAAGACTGTCATACATACTGTCAGGAAATGCTACTGATATTTTTAGGGTCTTGCCCTCTCCTGCACATCTGGTCTGGGGGTTAGTTGAATGTCACCCTTATAGTCGATGTATCTATAGCTATCTTATTGGTACAGTCCATGGCACCTCTAATATGGAAGAATTGTTCAAAACTGAAAATCTGTTCCATGACTGCAGAGCACTTAGCTATTGTGGATGGGAACTATATGTAGTTCCTATTCCCATAACACAAGCCAATCAGTAAATTGTTCAGGCTGTGAGCAACTGTCATCTCAGGCACTCTCATATGTCATTTGAATGTTCCAGAAACTAGTAGTACTAATGATAAGCATACACGGCTGGGGTTATCATAGGTTCATAGGTTCATAGGCTGGTACTAGGCTATCAGCCCTAGGGCCTATACAAGCCTAGCCATAACAATTCCCTGGCTATTTCTTCTCACACTATTTACTTCCCTGGACCCCTGTCTAGCAGGGCGACTGACGTGATCCCCAGGGTGAATTTCCTTTCTCCCATCCAATTGTCAAGGTTCCTTTTGAAGAGGCCAAAGAGGCACTCTGCTTGACATATATGGGCAATCTATTCCGGAGTCAGGGGAGTCTCTGGGTCAGGAACCTATCCCTCCAGCATGTTTTGTTTATTGTGATGACAAGGTTTAGATCCCTGGAGCATGTGGCTCTGAGGGATTGGGATTTCATTAAGTGTAGCATGTCCAACAGCTCTGGCTTTGACAAGGCCTTGTATGTTAAGCAGAGATCGCCTCTGAGTAGATGATATGCGACAGAGTATAGCTGGAGTTTTTTAAGGCGGTCAGCATAGGACATCTGCTTTAGGCCTGTGATTCTTTTAGTGAGGTATTTCTGCGGCCTTTCCAGTTGTTGCCGATGTCTTGAGAGATACATACCAAATGGGGCATTGTATTCTATAATGGGTCTAATGAGGGATGAGTACAGTGGGACAATGACCTCCTTTTTTCTGGATGAAAAGCCCTTAGTGATGAGGTGTGCCACATAAAAGGATTTCCTGACTGTTGTGGCGATGTGGTTATCGAAGGAGAGACCAGTGTCCACCTGTGTCCTTAAGTCTCTTATCACACTTTCAGTGTTTAGTGTACTGCCACCTATATGTTAATTCACGGATACATGTTTTTTTCCCCAAACGGGACAAATATACATTTCTTGGCATTGAGCTTGAGGCCATGGCTCTGGCACCAAGCATCTGTTTCTTTAAGGCCCTTTTGTAAAGTATCCACATCATTTGGGGATTCAGTAATGGCTCCCAGTTTGCAGTCATCTGCAAATTTTGTTAGCCAGAGTCCCTTAGTGTTGACCTGTACTTCAGAGAAGTAGATGCCAAACAAGAGCGGTCCCAGGACTGAACCCTGAGGTACTCCACTTGTCAGTTGCCTGGAGCTGGATTTGGAGTCGGCTACTTTCACAGTATGGGTTCTATCAGTAAGCCAGTTAGCAACCCATTGGGTGACGTAGGGATTAATGCCCAGCTTAGTACGTTTATCTATGATTCCAGAGTGGGAGATGGTGTCAAAGGCCTTGGCAAGGTCTAGATAGGCTGTGTGGACCACCTTACCCTTGTCCATGGGTCTGGAGACTGATTCGAAGAAGTCAGTCAGGTTCAGGAGACAAGATCGGCCCTTCATGAACCCAAACTGGCTGGGGTCCAGTGTTTGAAGGTTGCCAATGTCTTTGTTTATAAGTTCCATGATAATATGCTCCATGGCCTTGCAGGTAAGGCTCATCAGACTCATGGGGTGGTAGTTTCCAAGATCCAAAGTGGATCCCCCCTTGTGGAGTGGGATAACTGTAGCTCTGTGCCACTCAGTGGGCACAAAACCTGAGGTGAGGCTATGATTAAACATGACACTTAGGTGAGGTGCCAGTTCATATTGTAGTCCATGTAGTACACAGCCTGGGATGTCATCTGGTCCCATGGATACTATATTCTTAGCTTTGGAGAGTGCGTTTTTTACCTGTGTGGCTGTTATTACTGGAATTTGGCAATCTTCCGGTATTGAGATGGGCCACTTAGGTGGTGAGAGGGGGATGAAGTTGGCACTGAATCAATCTGCCAGGATATTGGCAATATCCTTGGGATCAGTATATTTAATGCCATTCTGTTTTATCTCAGAGCAGATCTGTGCATTGCCATTTAGATTCTTGACATAGTTATAGAATGCCTTGTGGTTGTCTTTGGAATCTTTGGCAATTTTATTTTCGTAACTAGCTTTGGAGGATTTTATGAGGGATCTCAGTTTCTTACTGAGGCTGGTAAGTGAATTTTTGCATCCTGTGATTTTCTTCAGTTCACCTGCATGGTCTCATGTGTATTACATACATGTAACATGCAGCCAGCAACTGCTCATGGTCCCATTGACATCTACTGATTACTCCCTTGTAAGCTTGTTAAGCATTGGTCTTTACCAATAAGTTGCATGGGGTCTCTGCAGCAGGCGTGTAGCACTTGGTCTAATCTCCTGTAATATAAGTATATCTGCCTGCAGTGTGACTTTGCCATAAAAGAAAACAAAGGTTTCTCAGTTGCCTTTTATTCAGATGGCACTCTGGCTGAAAAACAAGTGTGGTTTATAATTTATACATTTATCTTATATGCACATTGTGAAGGGTCATGACTTCACAGGAACATGAATAGTCCGCAGCAGCTGGCAATTTGCTGATGCCTTTCTTTAAATTTATAAAATGTGTCTATTCATTTGGAATCAACCACTGTTTGTGACATCTACAGCTTTCACAGTGTGCTTTGTCACAAACATAAATTGTTTTGAAATTTTGTCAATAATTCTAAATACTTCTTTTGATATAAATGGTTACTTGATAAATCAGTTTTCTGGAAACATGTTATATCTGACATAAAAGTTATTTCTTGCATGACCTACATTGTTATGAGGATGAGGATAAGATGTTTCTACTTTATAAAAAAAAATAGGGGCTGTTGGGGTATTTAATTCATGAAGAGAAGACAAAAGTTGGATGGTATTGGTGTTTTGCATTGCGCTAAAACAAAGTACAAAAATAAAAATGAAATAAGTTATGCAAAAAATCACTAGTAAGACTGTTACGTTTATAAGATACCATTAAGACTGGAAACAATTGAAGTCAGTTAATTTGGAGGATATCAATAATGATATCATTCAATCTAGACTTCATTTACATTCTGTTTGTACAAATGGCAACATTGTAAATAACTTAAAGGTACAAAACCAACTGAAAAAAAACAATGAAATAATAGTAGGTGTATGTTGTTTGTCTTGGGTTATTGGTAGCAGAAGAGCATCTTGTATTCTTTCAAATTATTTGTAACTGAGATTTGAGACTAAAGCATAAGACGTACAGTCTTACTAAAATATGTCTTATGGAAGTGTTTGAATAATGAAAACATAGCAATGTGCTTGACAGTAGTTTTGACGCACATGTTATGCAAGTTTGACATAATACGGGAATGGAGTGTAAAAGCAGAAGAAAATTATGTTGATGCTGGTAGAACATGTTAGTGCAAACTGCAGCTTACAGGCCATAGAGTATATAAAATGAAAGTTGGTTTGACAACAATTAAGAACAAGACAATGCCAGTTTAATGAAGGATTAGCTAATAATTGTATATTATAAAAAAATGTAAGTATTCTAAGTGAGGTTTGAATAAGACTTGTCTGGGTTCATTTCTAGGAGACTTGTTTGAGGGTTCAATCTGCGGTTAAAGCAGTGTCCTCTTCACCCCAATGGTCATGCTGACAGAAAACCTTGCACGTTTGATAGCATTGCTATCTGATGACCATTGGGTGAGTATGGTTTAATTTCTGTGGTTTAGGTTTTGTTTTACACTCAGTCATGGATTGCCCTCCCTTTCTGTTAGGTGTTGTACAACCTCCTCTGTTTTGGGTTGCTTCTTCTCCTTCCCAGTTTCTGGGTGTTCTGTGTTTCTGCCCTTGTCTCTCACTCTTTGTCATTCAAAAAAAAATCTTAGCAACTGTTTGGGTCACTTACATTACTCATATGAAGCATAGAAAGAATTGTTGTTCCTATCAATGTCAAACCCTCAGATGTTGTTTCATTTCTTTTCTCCATTTTAGCACCAAATTTCTCAGTCACAAGTCAGCTCATTCAAAAAAAAAAAAAAAAACAAGACAAAACAAACAAAAAAAAAAAAACCACACACACACAGTTGTAAGGCAGATATTTCTATGCCTAGTTCATGGCTGAGGGAGTTGAGAGGGGGAGGATTCTCTCTATGGTTACTGTTTGTTGCTCAATCCCATGCTTACTTGTATGCCTTAGTCCCATTTCCATTTATTTTCTTCCCTGGACTCAAAAAGGTAAGAGAAATCAAATTGTTAATGAATGTAGCTTTGATGGGATCTCACTCTATTACATTCACTTCAGATTGCTTTGCTCCATCCTGTTCCCCATAGGTTCATAGATTAGTACTAGGCAAACTGTCCCTATGAGTTATTATAAGCCTAGCCAATTACCCCATGTCAGAATCAAACCCTACACCTTTTGTCTGTAAGGTAAACACCTTAACCATTATGCCAACCTCCCACCCCCATAGCTCTGCCTCTTCCTCTGAAAGGTTTAATTAAAAAAAAAAAGAAAGAAAGAAAGAAAGAAAATAATTTGATCACTCCTCCATGTTAAGCACATCATAGCCCTGGCCAGCTTTACCTGCAAAGGATCCTAGGTGCTATCCTCCAGCACCACCCCCCCCTCTGAATTTTAACATTAAATAATATTTATCTATCTTTCTATCTATCTATCTATCTATCTATCTATCTATGTATCTATCTATCTATCTATTTAGCTATCTGTCTATATATAAAGAAGAGGTCACACAAGTTTATACATCAGTAATTTACAACATAGCTTAGAAAGTTTAAATCAAGAGTAACTAAATAGTTTTACTAGAGATTTTCAGCACACATGTCAATATTTTATTTCTTTATATTCTTGTAATTCTTTCTTTTTATGGGTGTTTTCACAGCTCTTGTTCAGGATTTATAACAGATAGAATCATTTTGCGGAGGAGGCCAGATTGTTGTTTGAAGGAATATCAGGAGACTGGAATGAGCCATCAGAGGCTAACCATTTAAGTCAAAGAGAAATTCCACACAAGTAATTGAGTCTAAAGTGATGGATGGATGTTCAGAACCCAAAAAGGCTATAAGGAAGACTAGGAGTGAAGGACCCAATCAGGA
This sequence comes from Protopterus annectens, assembly GCF_019279795.1. Classification (NCBI taxonomy): domain Eukaryota; kingdom Metazoa; phylum Chordata; order Ceratodontiformes; family Protopteridae; genus Protopterus; species Protopterus annectens. Next base: position 1,001,467,229 of record NC_056730.1, on the reverse strand, counting down.
ATCCAATGACCAAATCCACCATGTTTCAATAACAGGTAGAGGATCTTCAGGAGACATTAGCAAACAAGGACAAATTCAGGAAGGAGAAATAGATAAGTACTTAAATACTTTCAATAATACTTTTAATGAAGTCAGTAGGCCTAGGCTAGCTCAGATTGCAGGCAGGAGCAGTATTATCCCTTTTGACCTAAGTCCAAGTAATCTATGTAGGCAATGCAATACCCTCCGTCACCCTTAATACCCTCCCATTTTCTTTTCTGCCTGTGGTCTCACTCAGTGAGTCTGCAACCACATCCTCTGTAAATCAGTCCAGTTAAAATGCCAAGAGCGTAAGTACCATCACAGACCACAGGTCTTGGGTTTCAGCTATCAGTGTTCACATCTGCCAAGCAGTTAAAGAAAAGTTTTGTAAAGGAGATTTTGTAGACATTTTTGACCTCGTTGCTGCTGAAGTAGTACAAAATGTTGTAAACACTGATGTTAATTGGTCTAAAGCCAGTTTAGGAATGTGTCAACCTAAGAATTTGGAATTAAAATAATGGGACAACTGGGTCACAGGCTTTATATATGTAGGGGCAGTAATGCTGGAGTAGCACCCTACCTTTTTCTCTGCCTTGCTAGTTTGCTTTCTTATTGTCCAAGAGGGTCCTATTTTAAAATTGGGCATGTCTTGGGTCTCTAACAACCAAAGATTTAGAAATTAGAAGCCAAATACCCACAACGCATATGGGAAACCAGACATATAGACACTTGGCTAAGTGCCACGGTGGTTTATATCAAATCTGAGCGCAGTCATCAAGATTAACATCTGGTTGCAAAGGCTAAATCTTGTTGGGCACTTAATTCAAGAAATTGCAGTGGGTCAGCTTGCAGATTTTCACACATTTGTAACCACTGTAATGGGAGGCATTCTGCAATATAAATGTTGACTCAAGGATAGCAACATATTAGCAAATGCCAGCCCTTCCCAAAGTGCAGCACATTTTAACTCAGATCCACCCTTGGACAGGTATCCCTATTTCTGTCAGTCTAGCAGAACTCAGAAATTTTGCAAAATCAGGTAAACCCTCTTGGAACCACTTCCATATACAAATAGATGTCTTCACAAATCTGTTAAAGGGCTAGCCCAACCAGACAATAGCCAATTCCTTCTGAATGTTTCATTCATGGTGTCTCTTTGAAATCTACCACTAAACTCATTCAGACACCATGCAAAAATCTATCATCAATGAAAGTTAAATAATGCATACTGCTATCTTTCATCAGCAAAGAATGTAATATGGGCTGGATCAGAGAACCTTCCCTAATTCCATCATTTAATTATTTTGCAATTTCCCTAAGTTTATTCATCAAAAAGAAACCAAGTGAGCACTGACTCATTCCATCATTCATTACACAAGTAAGGACAATCCATTAATGGTGGCATAGACAGAAAAGAAATCAACTGTACATCAGTCATCTCTTAATGATGTGATTTTCATCATTAAATAGGCTACTGACCCTTGGTTAGCAAAAGTAGACATGCAATCATCTTTCCAGCTATTACACATTTACCCCCCCAAGATTGGCATCTATTAAGTATGGAAATTAATGGCATGTATTTTCTCAATATGGCCATGCCATGGGGTGCTCAGTAGCATGCTTGTTTTTGAATGTTTTTCCTCCATCCTATTATTATGCCAGAAGGACATCAATCCTTACGTTGGAGGGGTTCAGAACACTGATGATTTTTTAATCATAGGTTAGGATGAGACTTCAATGAAAGAAACTTTGCAATCTTTCATTCACTTGTACAATTCATTAGGGTTCTGTAGGCACACAAAGAGAAAATAGAGCGTCCACAAAAATCCTCACATTGCTAGATATTGAGATTGATACCACCCTAGAATACAGTCAGTTACTTGCAGACAAAATAAAAAAAAAGCTTGCAGAAGTTGTAAAAAATCTCCTTTCTTCTGAGAGGACAACAGTAAGACTAGTCATGGAACTGGCACACAGAGGCATAGTACTGGGCAGGACTTTCACAAGACCATTAGCAGATTTGTTATGAGTATGCCATAGAAAATATCACAGAGTTAGAATCAGCAAAAGAATCAGAGAGGGACTCAGATTATGGCTTATTTCCTCATGGACTTTAATAGGTCTTGCTTTTGGCAAGACAAGTTGGTAAACAATTAAACCTTCAACTTTTCACAGATGGCTCAGGTAGATTTGGAATGGGAAGGTGCTTCAGTGGACACTGTATTTTTACTCCCTGGCCCAGCAACTGGTCCAGACAAATTAAGAAAGATATTACATCTCTAGATATTCTCCTGTCTGGGTTCCTTTTCTCATATGGCAAGATCAGCTCCATAACAAGCATTTAATTTTCAGATCAGACAATATATAAGTAGTAGAAGTTTTGTCAAAGAATTGGTCTAGAAATTTTTGGGTCAACTGTGTAACAAGACCGGTAGCCCCCATTCTGTTAAGATTAACATGACATTTACTCCAGAGCATGTTCCAGGAGCAAAAGACCTTTCAACAGATTATCTTTCTTGGTTAGAGGTCCAAAAATTCAGAGCTCAAGCTCCACAAACATATTTCCCACTCCACTTCCCCAAACTGCTTGGATGACTGAAGAATCTTAACAGCTTCCTGGTTTTGGAAATCATTGTCCACCAACAATAGAAAACAGCATAAACCTCTTCAATTAAACATTCATGTCCTTTCCCTCAAAGCTTTAAGACCTAGGTGTGCTATGGGTCTTTTGATATCATTTTACAGTATTTATACAACTGCTATGGCTTGGGTTTGTCACCATCTTCATTTGAAGTTAATCTGGCAGCTCTATGCTTATTTGCCATAATTGTTTGCATACCTGACATCACTGAGTATGGGATAGTAAGCAGTGTTCTGAAAGGAAGGTGCATAGAAAGTGGTCTACAGTCCAACACATGACATCCTATAGAATTAGTACTCTCAGATCCATTTTAAAAATTTTAGACACCACAACAGACACTTATTACAACTATTGCCTATGGGCAACATTATTCATTTGGTTATACTATGGTGCCTTTAGAGTTAGCAAAGTCTTTGGTACCCTTATGTAGAATCATATAATTTTCACTCAGGATTCAGCATTAATATGGTCTTCCAGACATAAAATGGATCCACTAGGTCTTGTTCACTGAGTTTCTTTACTTGTCTTCTAGTATGGAGTAGAACACTCATGAGTCTGCCTTCTTCCATAAACCTTACCAATTAAGTTATTTCCCTTTGTGATGGCCATCCTATCACTAATTCTATATTAATTTGAAAACAGAAAACGTAGAATGTTGTTAAATCGCCTAAGTATATCTTCTCAAGCCACTCTTTCAGAATTGGCCAAGCTTCTAATTTTGTGACTATGGTTCAATCCTGAGAAGTCAGCAATAGGTTGGGGAGGTGGTCTTCTACCTCTGATTTGACTTATGTTCAACAAAACATCAGCTACTAATTGCATCAGATTTTCATCTTTTTAGGGAAAAGGACTATTCGCATCCTTGGCCACTTTTCCATCTCTTAAGCCTTTTTCAAAGGAGGAATTTGAGAAAATAGTAAAAGTCTTCAGTTGGATCACAACAAATTTGAAATTTTAGTGAAAGATAACTGGGGATGAAATGGAACCAACTTATTTGTAACATTTCATTTTATTTACAACACATTTTATCTGCAGTGCTCTCATCTTACATGGTGGAAGGAACAATTTAGGTTTGATTCCCATGAAGCAGCTAATCTATTGCATCCTTAGGGATTTATCTATTATTAAACATTTTTTGCTTCACATGTCAGGAATCTGGCCTGGCATCATTCCAGAATTAACCTGCAAATATGCTCTCTCCATTGAGAAAGCTAGAAGGTTACTAAAACCACTGAGTATGCAGAGCAGTTCCATTTGGGAAGATATCTGCTTTAGAGCACTGGACCTATATAGTAAAGACCTCATTGGTTAAAGAAGAATGGAGTCCTTCTGTCAGACTTTGGATAACATCTATTTAATCGGAATCTATCCTTGTATTTGCAAGATCATTTTGTACATATTAACAGATACACATGTTATAATTGAGTCAATTGTTCCTACTTGAATTATCTCTTATTTTGTCATTACTTAGAAAGTTTTATTAACATTTTATTAGTTTGTCTTATTTTATTACATTGTCTGGTATGTATGTGTATATCTATCTATCTATTCTAAATATCTATATGTATATATATATATATATATATATAGATAGATAGATAGATATATACACACACACAATTTTATATATATATATATATATATATATATATATACATATATATATATATATATATATATATATATGGGTCTACTTTAGTTGAACAAATTTACAGTTCACCAAACATTACTTAAACAAACTCACTCACCCGAAAGTGCAGAATTACAAAAGTTCAGTTTAGCGAATTACGTTTCATCAATAGAGGCACTATGTTGCTGGTAGTGTGAGATGTAGAAGTGTAGGGTGTTTGTGAGACTTTCCATCCTCTGTAACATTTTTGAGGTGTGATGGACATGTTGTTAGTGTCAGCAATTCTGTGATTATGGTATGTTATTTTAACTCTGCTCCTTGGTTTCAAATGGAAATCGTACAACAGTATGAATAGGGGAATCTAGCCTTGTTGTCACTGTAATGCTTTGTATATATAATTTGCAGGGGGTGTGAGGGGCACAACCCCCCTCATTGGGGGTGCGGGGGGGTTCGCCACCCTGAAAAAATGTTGGAGAATGTGTGTGTTTTAATTTTATGTTGCTTGCTTTTTATTTTGGTGGTGTGTAGTTTGTCAAACTGAGCTTTTGTAATTCTGCACTTTTAGGTGAGTGAGTTTGTTTAAGTAACGTTCAGTGAACTGTAAATTTGTTTATCTAAAGTAGACCCATACATATAGATAGATTGATAGATATAGATATATATATAGATATATAAAGGAAGATAAAGCTTATTCTGAAAACATGGAAGTATCAACCTGGTAGGTGGTTCTGGATGGCCTCAGACCCGCTTTGTTTACACCCCCCCCTTTTCTGTTGTTTGGCATATGATAACCTTTAACATAAATAAGTTCCCCTGCGCGTGAGAAGTTGCACGGCAACAGCAAGTTCCAAAAAAGAAAAAATTAAGCCAGCAACTGATGAGCCATGAGAGCAAATACTTTATTTGACTTCTTAAGAGTACTAAGACTTCATAAAGCTTAATTCAAACAGACCAGTTTCGGCCCGGATTTAACCTAGCCTTCTTCAGTGTATTATAGAAAAAAGCATACAGAATAGAAGAAGCATTATATAGTGAAACAAAACATATGATTGGCTAACTTAAGACATCATAGTTATTAAACTCATGAATATTCATGATGTATTAGGAAATATTCAACATGACAAGAATTTATATATTTATATATTTCTTTATATATTTCTCTATTTATATATTTCATAAATATTCATTAAGCCCTGGATTAAACAGGGCACCAAGTTTGGTTATCCATTTCTTTTCTTTCATATCAAGTTTAGCATGCCAACCAGATTTCTGACTTCGATCACCTATGAGTTTATCAATGATAATAAAATGAAATTTGGCTGTTGGATGTTTGAGTGTATGTTTACATAGAGCATTTGTGTTCCTTTTACACTTGATGTCACTCAGATGTTCTGACATACGTAGTCTGAAAGGCCTGGAAGTTTGACCAATATAAAAGAATGGCAGCAACAACAAGCCATATAAATAGCCCAGTCAGTATTACAGTTGGCAAAGAATTGAATATCATATACTACGCTGCTATTTTTACTACTAAATTCCTTGGATTTCAAAATATGTTTACAATTGCCACAATGTCCACAAGGAAAACAGCCAATGAGTTTATCACCCAAAATTGTAGTCTGATACATATGAGGTAGTATAGAGTCAGAGTGATGTTTATAGTGATTGAAATGTCCTGCTAGATTCTTTCCTTTTCTAAATGAAAAGGAACATACATTGGGTAATAACCTGTTAATATTTCCATCTGCCTTCAGTATATTCCAATTGTCCTTAATAATATTCATAAAGCCATTGGTATTTCTGCCAAATGTGGTAGTGAAGCGTAATATGTTTTTGGGCATAGATTTTTTCTTATAGGTCAATAAATCTTGCCTACATAAGCCCAAAGCATGATTTTTCGCCATAGTAACATATCCTGAGTTGTAGCCCCTACTAATAAATCTATTGTATAGATCCTGAGAATGTTGTTTAAAACTAACCTCATCCGAGCAGTTACGTCTCAATCTAATAAACTGTGATTTGGGAATGTTCCTAGGTATGCCATGAATAGATCAGCATATATCGGGGCAAAGGATGCCCCCATTGCTGTACCTTTAATCTGTAAGAAACATTCCTTATCATAAAAGAATACATTCTTTGTAAGTACATGTTCGGTGAGGTTAATCAGAAAGGTGTTGAAACCAGGTTTGTAGATGTTTGATTTTTGAAGCCAATATTCAATGGCATCAAGACCAGCCCAATGAGGGATATTGGTATATAGTGAGCTTACATCTAATGTACATAACAACCAATTCCCTTCTATCTACATATCATTAATAATGCCTAAAAATTGGGTGGTATCCTGTAACCTTGATCTTGATTACATTTTTCATCTAACACTTGTTTACCAATGCCAAATAACATGACGGTGAATGATCTATCTTGTTTGAAAGAATTAGTACAAAATAAAGAACTTGTCATTTTACATGCAGATAAAGGTGGGGCAGTGGTGGTTATGAATTGGAGTGATTATGATATCGAGGCCCACAAGCAATTGGATGATGCCCGTTATTATACTAAGATGCCACTGGACCCCACCTTTTTGTTCATTCAACAGATCAAAAACTTTCTAGACTCAGCAGTTGAAAATGGAATAATAACAACTAAAACCCTAAGTCACCTAGTCATTTCTGATCCTGCAAGACAATACATCTATTTTTTGCCAAAGATACATAAGGATCCTTTACATCCACCAGGTAGACCCATTGTTTCGGGTATAGGATCCCTTACTGAGCCATTATCTGAATTTCTTACCAGATATTTAAAACCTCTACTTTCATGTGTTAGATCAAGGTTACAGGATACCACCCAATTTTTAGGCATTATTAATGATATGTAGATAGAAGGGAATTGGTTGTTATGTACATTAGATGTAAGCTCACTATATACCAATATCCCTCATTGGGCTGGTCTTGATGCCATTGAATATTGGCTTCAAAAATCAAACATCTACAAACCTGGTTTCAACACCTTTCTGATTAACCTCACCGAACATGTACTTACAAAGAATGTATTCTTTTATGATAAGGAATGTTTCTTACAGATTAAAGGTACAGCAATGGGGGCATCCTTTGCCCCGATATATGCTGATCTATTCATGGCATACATTGAGGAGATTCTGATCTATGACGACACTCATAATTTGTTTTTGCCTGAGATTGATATCTGGCGGAGATATTTGGATGACTGCTGGATGGTATGGAGATCTGACATTGAATATCTTCATGAATTTATGCAGTACCTAAATGATAATAAATGGGGTATACATTTCACTATTACATATGACCTGAACTCCATAACTTTTTTGGATGTTCTGGTCACTAGAAATCAGGACAATACTCTGAATACTGAAGTATACAGAAAATTTCCTCAATATAACACTTTACTCCATGCCTCCCGCTATCATCCAAAACACATACCTAGGAACATTCCCAAATCACAGTTTATTAGATTGAGACGTAACTGCTCGGATGAGGTTAGTTTTAAACAACATTCTCAGGATCTATACAATAGATTTATTAGTAGGGGCTACAACTCAGGATATGTTACTATGGCGAAAAATCATGCTTTGGGCTTACGTAGGCAAGATTTATTGACCTATAAGAAAAAATCTATGCCCAAAAACATATTACGCTTCACTACCACATTTGGCAGAAATACCAATGGCTTTATGAATATTATTAAGGACAATTGGAATATACTGAAGGCAGATGGAAATATTAACAGGTTATTACCCAATGTATGTTCCTTTTCATTTAGAAAAGGAAAGAATCTAGCAGGACATTTCAATCACTATAAACATCACTCTGACTCTATACTACCTCATATGTATCAGACTACAATTTTGGGTGATAAACTCATTGGCTGTTTTCCTTGTGGACATTGTGGCAATTGTAAACATATTTTGAAATCCAAGGAATTTAGTAGTAAAAATAACAGCGTAGTATATGATATTCAATTCTTTGCCAACTGTAATACTGACTGGGCTATTTATATGGCTTGTTGTAGCTGCCATTCTTTTTATATTGGTCAAACTTCCAGGCCTTTCAGACTACGTATGTCAGAACATCTGAGTGACATCAAGTGTAAAAGGAACACAAATGCTCTATATAAACATACACTCAAACATCCAACAGCCAAATTTCATTTTATTATCATTGATAAACTCATAGGTGATCGAAGTCAGAAATCTGGTTGGCATGCTAAACTTGATATGAAAGAAAAGAAATGGATAACCAAACTTGGTGCCCTGTTTAATCCAGGGCTTAATGAATATTTATGAAATATATAAATAGAGAAATATATAAAGAAATATATAAATATATAAATTCTTGTCATGTTGAATATTTCCTAATACATCATGAATATTCATGAGTTTAATGACTATGATGTCTTAAGTTAGCCAATCATATGTTTTGTTTCACTATATAATGCTTCTTCTATTCTGTATGCTTTTTTCTATAAGACACTGAAGAAGGCTAGGTTAAATCCGGGCCGAAACCGGTCTGTTTGAATTAAGCTTTATGAAGTCTTAGTACTCTTAAGAAGTCAAATAAATTATTTGCTCTCATGGCTCATCAGTTGCTGGCTTAATTTTTTCTTGTATGATAACCTTTCAAATCAGTTCTCAGTGAGCAGGATTTGTTGTGGGATGGATTTAATCAAATAGTGTCCAAGGCTATATAGAAGGCTTTATGTCATGCCACCGGCTAACCGAGCCTATGGTTGTAGTAAATCAATTTCAAGATAGAAAGTTTATTTGGTGTTACAGTGCTAAATTCACACTCTGTTACAAACAAATATTGTGATGTGTTGGTTATCAACACAACTGGTTCCTTTTGTAGAGCATATTTAGTGTCCTTTATCCAGAAGTGGGGTAAGAGGCAATGCTATCTAAATGTTTGTAATTGAAACAAGCCTTAAGGGATTTATTTCAAAAAATTCAGGTAAATAATTATAGAAGAAGTTGTAGCTCTTTTAAATGAGCATAGCAACTTTTGGAAAGCCTATGAAGAGTTGTACAACAGAATGGAGAAGGATTTAAGAGATCTTATAGAAATGGAGAATGTTTGTGTGAGTGTGTGTGTGTGTGTGTGTGTGTGTGTGTGTGTGTGTGTGTGTGTGTGTGTGTGTGTGCGTGTGTTTGCATGTGTGGGTGAGTGTGAGTGGGTTTGTATGTGTTTTTTAAGAAGTAGTTCTTCGAAAGTGTTAGCAATTTTATAGCATTATGGAGATGGAAGATGAGGTTATACTATTAGTGTTGCTGGTATTCCACAGGTAGCATCTTTTTAGTGAAATATATTTGGGGCAGATTTTAGTAAGGATATATAATAGATATATCATTACTTTTTTTTTTCCCGAAATGACATTTCAAATTATTATACTAGTTTAGGAGCCAGGGCACTCTGAATGATTACAAAAGTTTAGTCAGTATTATTTTAAGCAAGAATAAATACAACATTGACTTCTTTAATACAAAAGTAAGTTTAGAAATCTCTCAAAAAATTTACAAGATAAGACAAAAAGATTATGTGACAAATAAGATGTCATAACTACCATAAGGTACAATGTTATTATAATATGTTGCACAACATGCAATGTTGGAACTTTCACACTCAGCAGAGTCTCTAAATATTTATTAAATATATGCTGTATAAGCCAAAGTCTGGCTATTCATTCCATTCAGGTGACATTTTATTGTAGCAAGCCTAGATAGTTTTTATCCCAAAAAATATGGATGAAAATAACTATTTTGTGAAAATGATTTTCCCCAGGCAAGCATGATCTTTAAATTAGATATATTCTTGAATCTGATCAACATAAGCTTTTAGTAAGGCTTAGGCAAATATGTAAAGTATGGGAAACCGTATGGCTAAACTGATTAAAAGTGTATGTACTCAGGGAAGAATTAAACTAGAGCTTTCCCTTCTATGTATCATCCCAAATAGAACCAAGACACTCTCCTCCAAAAAAGGAAGCTAATCTTGTGGTCCCCTGCCATAAATAAACTATATAACAGAAGGAAGAAACTGTTGCGGAAAAGAGGAAAATCCCAGGATGCAAAAAACTCCCTCACCAGCCTCAGTAAGAAGCTGAGATCCCTCATAAAATCCTCCATAGTTAGTTATGAAAATGAAATTGCCAAAGATTCCAAAGACAACCACAAGGCATTCTATAGTTATGTCAAGAATTTAATGACAATGCTCAGATCTGCTCTGAGTTACAACAGAATGGCATTAAATATACTGATCCCAAGGATATTGCCAATATCCTGACAGATCGATTTAGTGCCAACTTCACCCCCCTTTCACCCCCTAAAGGGGCCCATCTCAATACCAAAAGATTGCCAAATTCCGGTAATCACGGCCACACAGGTAGAAACCGCACTCTCCAAAGCTAAGAATACAGTATCTATGGGAACAGATGACATCCCGGGCTGTGTACTACATGAACTACAAAATGAACTGGCATCTCACCTAAGTGTCATGTTTAATCATAGCTTCACTTCTGGCTTCGTGCCCACTGAGTGGTGCACAGCTACTGTTATCCCACTCCACAAGGGGGGATCTACCTTGGATCCCAGGAACTACCATCCCATCAGTCTGATGAGCCTGCTCTGCAAGGGGATGGAACCCATTATCATTGAACTTATAAACAAAGACATTGGCAAATTTCAAAAACTGGACTCCACCCAGTTTGGGTTCGTGAAGGGCCGATCTTGTCTCCTGAACCTGCTTGACTTCTTCAAATCAGTCTACAGAGCTGTGGATGAGGGTAAGGTGGTCCACACAGCCTATCTGGACCTCGCCAAGGACTTCAACACCACCCCCCACTCTGAAATCATAGATAAACTTACTATGCTGGGCATAAATCCCTACGTCACTCGATGGGTTGCCAACTGGGTTACTGACATAACCCAGACTGTAAAAGTAGCCGACTCCAAATCCAGCTCCAGACAAATGACAAGTGGAGTACCTCAGGGTTCAGTCCTGGGACTGGTTTTGTTTGGTATCTACTTCTCTGAAGTACAGGCCAACACTAAGGGACTCTGGATAACAAAGTTTGCAGATGACTGCAAACTGGGAGCCATTATTGAATCCCCAAATGATATGGATATTCTACAAAAGGGCGTTACAAAACAGATGCTTGGGACCAAAGCCATGGGCTCAAGCTTAATGCCAAGAAATGTATAGTTATTCTCTTTTGGGAAAAAACATGTACCCATGGATTACCACATAGGTGGCAGTACACTAAATGCTGAAAGTGTGATGAGAGACTTAGGGACACAGGTGGACAGTGGTCTCACCTTCAATAACCACATCACCACAACAATCAGGAAATCCTTCTATGTGACACACCTCATCACTAATGGCTTTTCATCCAGAAAAAAGGTGGTCATTGTCCCAGTGTACTCATCCCTCATTAGACCCATATAGAGTACAATGCCCCGTTTGGTATGTACCTCACAATACATCTGCAACAGCTGGAAAGGCCGCAGAAATACCTCACTAAAAGAATCACAGGCCTAAAGCAAATGCACTATGCTGACCATCTAAAAAAACTCCAGCTATACTCTACATTCTAAGTATAGTCATGAAACCTGAAGAGAATATTTTAGACAGACTACATTTTAAGTAGAGTCATGAAACCTGAAGAGAATATTTTAGACAGACTACATTTTAAGTAGAGTCATGAAACCTGAAGAGAATATTTTAGACAGACTACATTCTAAGTATAATCATGAAAAGCTGTCATATTATCTTTCTCTTTATACTTTACCTTCTGCTTTGATTTATTTGATTATTTTTTCACATCTTGCAATAATTGGCAAGACTTGTCATAATCCTGAAATAAAGTCATGTTCTGTAAATATGTCTTGTATTTCTCATAAATAGTTGACCTTGTTATATTCTAATGATAGTGGGTATTGGAGTTGCAGCTGTCTTTACAGTTAGTACTAGTTGTTCTAAGTATCACTGTTTAGGATTGTGGACCCAGACTACTTCATCTTCCACAGCAGCATTTGGTGTTCTATTTCACTAGGGCCATTGCTGTTCCTGTGATTTAAATCAAAAATCATTCATGTTTGGCATTTTTTCTGACTGTATTAAACCTGAGCAACCCATAACTAAATTGTAAGTCTTCTTCCAGTCAGAAGCCGCAAATGAAATAGGCCAACAGGATAAATAGTCCATATTCCATCAAAACTAAGCAACAATCCTGCAATGCATTTTTTTGTTATATTTTTCAAATTTTTTATCATTTTTTACACTTGCTTAATAAAGTGTGAATTCCATGGAGGAACTCTAACATGCTCAAATATTCTTTCTTTTGAAAACTTATGGAAGTCTTAGCTTGCAAACAGAAGAGGATTGACTCAGAAACAAATACCATAAGTTCTGGGATTGGAAGACATTACTGTAAGGAATATTATAAGAGAAATGGATGGCATATTTCTCTTATTTACCTCTTGGTGCTTTGAATAGTAGTCTATACAGATCAGACAGACAAACATTTGAAATGAAATAAATCAGTTGCTAGTTTGCATCATGGTCTTTCTGCAATTTCACATGGTAGCATTTCCTCTTTCATATTATTCATGTAGCACATTGCACACAAGACACTTCTTATAGGATCATAGGATCATAGGAAGTTACCAGGCTATTGGCCCTGAGGCCCTTATAAGCCTAGCCAATAATTTAGCCCATGTTCTGAAAAGTCAGCGCTCATTGCCCCTGTCCAGCAGGGACACAGATAAAATCCCAGGGGTGTATTTTCTGTTCCCCATCTAGCTATCCAGGTTGCGCTTTAAAAGCATTAATGATGTACTCTGCTTGATGTGGAGTGGGAGTCTACTCCACAGAAGGGGGAACCTCTAGGACATAAATCTGTCCCACTAACAAGTCCTATTGATGTCACAGACCAAGTTGAGGTCACTTGAATGGGTTACTCAAGTAGAGCTTGAGTTACGGATATGCAGCAGTCCCATCAAGGTGGCATCTGAGATTGCTTTGTATGCCAGACAGAGGTCACCTCTGAGGAGTCTGTAGGAGAGTGAATAGAGAGACAGGGCCTTTAGCCTATCTTTGTAGGGTAGATGTTTGAGGACCTGGATTCTCCTGGTAAGGAACCTCTGTGTTCTCTCCAGCTGTTGCATGTGCTTTGTGAGATGTGTGCTGAAAGGGGCATTGTACTCAATAATCGGTCTTATAAATACAGGGATGTTATGACCACATGTTCCCTGGATGAGATGCCCTTAATAATAAGATAGGACATGTAGAAAGCGTTCTGTACAATGGAGGCAATATGGTGTTCAAAAGTCAGTTTGCTATCAACCTGGGTGCCAAGGTCCCTCACAACTGATTGTGTGCTTAGGACTTTGTTATTACTGCGATCATTTGTGGGGACATCACTCTCCCCAAAGGGGATAATGATGCATTTTTTGACCTTCAGTTTGAAGCCATGTTTCTGGCACCAGTCATATGTTTGGGAGATACCCTCTTGGGGGATGTCCAGATCACTAGGGGCACTGATGACAGTGACCAGCTTACAGTCATCTACAAACCTGGTGAGCCATAGCCCACTGTTTTTGGCCTGTACCTCAGAAAAGTATATCCCAAACAATAAGGGCCCCAAGACCAATCCCTGGGGTAAACAACTCAATACAGGTTGACTGCTTGGGGTGGCTTCCCCTATTTTGACTAGGTGGGTTCTATCAGTGAGCCAGTTTGCTACCCAGTTGGTAATATACACATTGACACCTAGTTGAGAGAGTTTATCTATTATACCAAGTGGGGAATAGTGTTGAAGGCTTTAGCCAGGTCAAGGTAGGTAGTGTGTTCCATCTTCCCCTCATTTATGGCTTTGGTTACTGTCTCAAAGATCTTGACCAAATTTAGCAGGCATGACCTCCCCTTGATGAAGCCAAACTGTGTGGGATCAAGTGTTTGGAGGTTGCCAATCTCCTTGTTAATGAGGTCCATCATAATCTGCTCCATGGCCTTGCAAAACAGGCTAATTAGGCAGATGGGTATATAATTTCTTGGATCAATGGACACTCTACCTTTGTGCAAAGGGATGACAGTAGCTGTCCTCCACTCTGCTGGGATGAAGCCAGTACTCAGGCTCTAGTTGAATAGGGTACCTAATGGTGCTGCAAGTTTCTGTCTGAATTCATGTAGAATGTAACCTGGGATTTTATCTGGTCCCATGGAGGCTGTATTTTTTGCCTTTGAGGGGGCAGTTATGACTTCCTCCTAGAGATAAGGGGAGGGGGGCAGGTGCTGTGGATGTCCTGATTTACTGATAGGGAGGAAAGAGAGGTGAAGTTTTTACTGAACCTGTCTGCCAGCAGGTTGACTATATCTACGGCATTTGTGTATGAGGTGTCCTTGACCACCAGTTCTGAACAGATCTGGGTCCTTCCCTTGAGTTTGCGGACATATGCAAAGAAAGTCTTGTGACTGTCTTTAGTAGATGTGGCCAGTTTGGACTTGAAGTATGCTTTGCAGGATTTTACTAGTACTCATATTTGCATGTTCAGACTAAGGAGAGATTACTTCCAATTAGGCACCTGCTCCTTCTTGGTCCTGAACAGCAGTTTTTTCCTTTTATTATAGAGTTTATTTATTGCAGATTTCCACCAGACAGATTTCCTCTTCTTTGAGGAGAAGCATTTTGTCCTGATGGGTATTCCTTATTCCATGCAGCTATATAAGTGCTCGTATAGTACTTTGGTGCAGGTTTGGGCATATGTGCCATTTCCTTTGAAGGGGGAGGGAGCTGTGAAGCTGTTTATACCTTCCCTCAGGAGGTTGTAATCAGCTTTTGAGAAGTTGTTTTGTTTGACCCTATCTAGTGGGTGGTCGGGGAAGATGGTGACTTCAAAAGTGACTGCTTTGTGGTCGAATCTTTCCAGGGAGGATGACACTGTAGGGATACTGCAGTGGTTACTCATGTTGGTTAATATCAAGTCCAGTCCAAGATATTTTCACCTCTTGTGGGGGTATCAACCAGCTGGTACAAGTTATTTGCATTGACAAAATCAAGGAATCTCTGGCCATCTGTGTCTTGCCATGAGTAGTTCTTCCAATCTATGGTTGGATAGTTAAAGTCACCAAAGAATAGAGTAAAGGGTTGAATCTTGATAGATTTGAAGAGGTCCAGATGGGTGGAGTGTACATCTTGAGTCAAAGTTGGAGGTCTGTAGCAAGCTATGATTTGAATAGGGGTCCTATCAATGGTTAGCTGCACCTGGAATGTCTCCTGTGTGTCATACTGTTTAACCAGCCTGGAGGTGTGTATGTCTTTTATATATATTACAACTCTACCTCCTTTTGCTTTGCTACTTATGGTTTTGGGTCTGAATGTATGATAGGATAAGTTACCTGGTATGACTGGAGTGCTCTCCACAGCTTTTAACCACGTTTCTGTGAATGCACAAATGTTGGCATCTTCCAGGGTTATGAATGCTTGCAATGAGTGCAGTTTCATGTTTAGAGCCCTAGCATTTAGCAGCATGAGCTTTTATTTGCATTTTGATTAAATTTTCATGTTGGTAGTTTTGACCATATGGCTTTGCCTAAAAAAGGCACTATGGAGGAGGCAAGAGCCTTTGTCAGCAGCCTGAAGCTCAAGGAGACAGACGCAGGCCATCTCTGGCAAAACATTGTGGTTTGCCAATCATGTCTTCCCAGGCTGTTAGGTACTGAATCCCCTTGGAATGACACCAGAAACTAAGCCAATTGTTAAAGTTAATACATTTCTGTTTGTATCGAGGCATCATTCTGGGTGACAGTAGAATGCTGCTTAAGGCTGGAACATCCCTGCCTGGGACACATATTCAGTGAGCTCTATCATGTCTCTCTTCATGTAGTCCAGGGAGGTACATCTCAAGTTGTTCACACCAACATGGACTATGACAGAGTCATAACAGTACCTGTTGTTGAGAGACTTGAGTCCATGGGTGATATGGTGGATTCTGGCACCTGACAAAAATCTAACTGTGACTTTCTCCTTATCCAGCCTGGTGAGGGGCACATCTGTGAGTCTCACAATGGAATATTCTACAATCTTCTGTATCTGCTGAGATATTACTGATGAAAACATTGCCTATTTGGTCTGCTTTGTGCAGCATTTCCTTGTCATATGCTACTCTTTTTCTATCCAAGTGTGCCCATTCTACATATGGCTCTGTCCATGGATGCACCCCCTCCCAGAGACTTCGCAGGCACCATCCAGCCATTGCATAAAGAAGGGTGTGCTACATGAGTGTGAGTGGTGACCCATACTGGATATTTCTACCTTATGATCTATTCTCCCTTGTGGACATCCATGTCAGACCCTACTTACCACCACAGTAAATGGTGAGGTGCCTACTCACCTGCAGACTAGATAGGTTCATAGGTAGGTACTAGGCTATCTGCCTGAGGGCATTTATAAGCCTAGCCAGAGTGTGTCGGCTTTCGCCGCCCCATTGATTAATTAACTGAGCCTCTGTCAAACAGAGCCAATGAAGTGATCCCAGGGGTGTACTTTCTGTTACCCATCCACTCGTCAAGGCTTCTCTTGAAGAGTGTTAGTGAGGGGCTCTGCCTAATGTAGTTAGGAATTTTTGTTCCAAAGCATGGGGAGTCCCTGTGAAAGGAATCTATCCCTCCAGCATGTTCTATTTATTGTTGTGGTGAGGTTTAGCTCACTAGAGCGTGTGGCTCGCAGTGACTTGGATTTCTTTAGGTGGAGCATGTCCATCAATTCTGAGTTGGACATGGCTTTGTAAGTCAGGCAGAGATCACCTCTGAGTAAGCGATATGCCACTGAGTACAGCCGGAATTTTTTCAGTCGGGCTGCATAGGACATATGTTTGAGGCCAGTAATCCTCTTGGTGAGGTGCTTTTGTGGTCTTTCAAGCTGTTGGAAGTGTCTTGTGAGGTACATCCCAAATGGGGCATTGTACTCTATGATAGGTCTGATGAGTGATGAGTAGAGGGGCACTATAACCTCTTTATTTCTAGATGTGAACACCTTAGTAATTAGATTATAAGATCTGAGGAAGACAACAGTCGAAAGCGCTTATCAGATATCTTCAAGGGACAGTTTTGAGCTTTTTTATTTTTCATTTTATTTTCAAGTCGAAGTTTTATTCATATTAAAGGACTACATTTTAATTAGAACACTTGTGGATTTCATTGATTGGCCATCCTTGGGTGGATTTTCTGTCTTTTTTCTGCCAATATTGACTGTTTCTGTGACAGACCACCTTTAGTGTTTGGGAGTTATTTATTCATTTCCTTAGTAATTAGATGGGCCACATAGAATGATTTCCTAACTACTTTGGAAATATGATTGTCAAAGGAGAGATTACTATCTACCTGGGTCCCCAGATCTCCTATTACCTCTTCTGTATTAAGGGGTCTGCCACCTATGTGGTAATTCGTGAGTGTTTTGTTTTTCCCAAAAGGGATGACTATGCATTTTTTGGCATTTAGCTTGAGGCCATGACTTTGACACGAGGTGTCTGTCTCAGTCTCAGTAAGGCCTTTTTGGAGGATGTCCATGTCGGCTCCCAGTTTGCTGTCATCAGTGAACTTGGTTAGCCATAGTACTCCTGGGTTTGCCTGTACTTCGGAGAAATATATGCAGAACAGTAGGGGTCCCAGAACTGAGCCTTGCGGGACACCATTTGTGACTGGTTTAGAGTCAGACCTGGAGCCCGCTATTCTTACCGTGTGAGTTCTGTCTGTAAGCCAGTTGGCAACCAATCTTGTGACATAGGGGTTTATGTTCAGGCTGGTGAGTTTTTCTATAATACCCGAGTGAGGAATGGTGTCAAACACCTTGGCAAGATCAATGTAGGCTGTTTAAACCACCTTTCTCTCGTCTATGGCCTTGGTAACTGTCTCGAAGAAGTCAACCAGGTTTAGTAGGCATGATCTGCCCTTAACAAAGCTGAACTGGGTCGGGTCAAGTGTTTGGAGGTTCCCAATGTCTTTGTTAATGAGTTCCATGATGATGCGCTCCATAGCCTTGCAGACCAGGCTAGTCAAGTTTATGGGGCGATAGTTACCAGGGTCAGCTGTGGCTCCTCCTTTGTGGAGCGGAATAACCATTGCTGTGCATCATTCTATGGGCATGTAGCCTGTGGAGAGGCTGAGGTTGAACAGCATGTTTAGGTGGGGGGTTAGTTTGTTCTGTAGTTTGTGCAAGACTCAGCCTGGGACACCATCTGGCCCCATTGATGCTGTGTTTTTGGCTTTTGAAAGGGCTGTTTTCACCTGTGCTTCTGTGATTTCTGGGACACTACACTTTTCCGGTATTGTTGTGGGCCCTTTTGAAGGTGAGAGGGAGGTGAAGTTTGCACTGAATCTATCTGCCAGTATGTTGGCAATATCAGTAGCTTCAGTATATTTTGTGCTATTTTGCACTATCTCAGAGCATATCTGCGAGTTGCCACTTAGATTTTTGACATAGCTAAAGAAGGCTTTGTGGTTATCTTTCGAGTCCTTGGCTATTTTTCTTTCAAAGTTAGCCTTGGATGATTTTATGAGGGACCTTAGTTTCTTACTGATACTGATCAGGAATGTCTTTCCTTCTTGGGATTTGCTTTTTTTCTGAACTAGTTTCCTCCTTTTGTTGTATAACCTGTTTATGGCAGGGGTCCACCAGACTGGTTTCCTTCTCTTTGGGGAGTGAGTCTTGGTTTTGCTAGGGATGGCACAATCCATGCATCCTTTGTAGGTGGTCATAGAGTGCAATTGTAAAGGATTCTGCATCTTGGGCAGTGTTATCCTTTAGCATGGGGACTGTGAAACTTACCACCTCTGACTTAAGTAAGGTGAAGTTTGCTTTAGAAAAGTTTTTCACTGTGGTTTCCTTGGTTGGGGGTGGTGGGGGGATGTGGACATCCAGGGTGATTAGTTTATGGTCTGATCTAACCAGTGACGGGTTGACCTCCAGTACAGAGCACCTGTCGCCCATGTTGGTGATGACCAAGTCCAATATGTTGTGGCCTCTGGTGGAGGAGTTTACCAGCTGATCCAGGGCATTTGAGTTGATAAATTCCAGGAAGCGCTGAGCCTGGGAGTTTGTACTCAAGTAGTTTTCCCCATTAATGGTAGGGTAATTGAAATTTCCCAAGATCAGGGTGTTTGGTAGGACCTTCATGTTTTCCAGTGTCTCCAGAAAGGCAGAGTGGTGGTCCTGGGTCATGGAGGGTGATCTGTAGCAGGCCACAATTTGCATTGCAGATTTGACCGATGTTAGTTGCACATGGATGATCTCAGAGGTATCATGCTGCGCCACTAACCTGGAGGTGTGGGTATCCTTGATGAATATGGATACACCCCCTCCTTTTCTTTTTCGGTCCATGTTCTGTGGCCGAAATATGTGGTATGAGTTGTAGCCCAGTAGTGCTGGAGTGCTCTCTGGAGCCTTGAGCCAGGTTTCAGTTACTGCACAGATGTCGACATTCTCCATATTTAGGAGTGCTTTGAGCACATGCGTTTTGAGATTTAAATTCCTGGCGTTGAGTAGCATAACCCTCAGTTTTTTACTTGTGCTGTTTACAGAGGTGGGTTTGAATTTTGAGCCTTGCTTGAAAAAGGCACTGTGGGGGCAGCAATAGCCTTGGCCAGTATTCGAAAGCCAAGGGGTGACAGGTGCAAGCTGTCTCTTGCGAAGCAATGCAGATTGTCGAGCATGTCATCCCAGGCTGACAGACACTGGATCCCCTTTGAATGACACCAGAAGCTTAGCCAAGTGATGAAATTGATCATTTTTTCTTTATACTGAGGTATCATTCTTGGTGAGGGCAGGATGCTACTCAAGGTCAGGGTCATACCCGCCTGGGCTACATGATCAGAGAGCTCTACCATGTCTTTTTTCATGTAGTCCAGGGAGGTACGGCTCAGGTCATTCACACCAACATGAACAATGACAGAGTCATATTTGTACTTGTTCTGGAGTGACCTGAGTGCTTGTGTTATGTGGCAGATTCTGGCTCCCAACAGGCAGCTAACAGTAACCTTCTCCTTGTCCAGCCTAGTGAGTGGGGCGTCAGTGTGCCTGACTATTGAGTCACCTATTACCAGTGTGTTAGGTATGTTATTTTGCCTTAAGGGCTGTGATTGTGCGGCACATTGATTTTGTGTTTTATGTGTTGTCTGGTTTGCGACGGGAGGTGCAGGTTTTGTGGGTGCCTGCTTTGGAGCTCTCTGATGCTTTTGCAGGTTTTTATTTAGAGCCTCCAAGTATGATTTGTGTATTTATGTGTATCTTTTGCCAGTGCTGGTTTAGTAGGTCTATGTGAGGCTGGAGTTGTGGTGCAAGTGTTAACCTTCTCCTCATGACTGTCTGTTCCAGTCTTGGGTGGAGATACCTTAGCCTCCAGTTTGGCTGTATAACTGCATCTCTCACATATGTTAGTGTTTTGTGGTAGGAGGAGAGGGCTGTCTGTGTACATGAGGCAGTTGTAACATTGCCTCAGGATACCCAGATTTACCAGCTGGACTAGAGAGTACACCTGAAGTTTTCCTTTGGTCATGCCTGAATAGTAGGGTGAGCTGCTTAGTCGCTTGGTTGGTGAGGGGTGGATAAAGAGCCTTGCCCTGCTGGGCAGTCAAGTGTCGGGGTATATTAGTACTTGCTATAAGGTCTGAGCAAGTGCTGGACTGTAGGAGGCTTTCTGAGTGCTTAGGTTGAGAGTTAGACTAGTTTCAAGTGAAAAACTGAAGGAGACTTAGTGGAGCCAGGAATAATTTAACCCTAGCTGCCTGGCACACAAAACCATGCAACACGTTTTTTAAACTACTAACTTCTGGGCTGGAACCACTCCTTCAGGACAGATGGCTGCTCAAAGTTTCCCTCTCTCAGAGGTGAACAGAGAAACTTCCCTCTATCCAAGTAAGGTATGGGCAACTCAGAAACTTGTAACACAGCCCTGAATTCAGCACTAGCCTGAAAACTGGACTATACTAGCTTAGAAAGGCGGGAAACAAGAAATGTATTTATTTATTTATTTTTGAAAAGATAAGGCAAAAACTGTGAAAAGTACGCTTAAAACAGCTTTAAATGACTACAAGTGATCAGAAAAGGCTATCGCACATTAGTGTGTAGCCTACAACAGTTAAACAATTTATTTAAACAAAAACAACTTTTTAAAAGTGCAGGCAGTCAAATAAGTACAATATGTGAAAAAAACAAGCTTTTAAATCACAATAAGTGCTGGAAAATCAGTGTTTAGGTGGAAAACAGTTAAGTACAGCAAGAAAATACAGAAAACCGATACTCAATCACTCCAAAGTCTCTCTTTTAAGCTAGAAAGCTTATATCAGTTTAAGGCTTTCTAGTGCTTTCCAGTTGGTTAGTTACAAGAAAGATAGGTAACAAGTGCAGATGTGGTCTTTTAAACTAGATAGTTGAAAGAGATGGACAACTTCCTGAATGGTCAATAAACTACAATTCCTGGGCCAAGAACCAATCCTCTTGTGGTAGACAGGCTACCGAGTACTTACCACTCCCACTGATAAGCTAGAAGGCTGCACTCCAACAGAAGGGCTTGGGGGCTCAGAAGCTTACAAACAGTCTTGGATACAGCAAATCTGTATCTGGACTAGACTAGTTACGAGAAAGATGGGGATCAAGCACAAACACGGGCTTTAACACCAGAAAGTTGAGAGAGATGGAAAAAAAACTGTTCAAACGGCCAAAAATCTACAATTTCTGGGCCAGAACCACTCCTCTTGTGGTAGATAGGCTACCTAGTGCTTACCATTCCCACTGATAAGCTAGAAGGCTTCCCTCCAACACAGAAAGGCTTGTGGGGCTCAGAAGCTTCCCAACAGTCCTGGATACAGCAACTCTGTATCTGGACTAGGCTAGTAACAGGAAAGGTGGGATACAAGCGAAAGTGCGGCTTTTAAACCAGAAAGTTGAAAGAGATGGGAAAAACTGCCCAAATGGACAGATGATGGGGTGTAAGTGGTGGCAATGTGTTTGTCCTATCTAGGACTCTCCATTTCTAAACAGTCCTTAACAATGGAGGCAGTGGTGTAGCTGCCACAGGAAATGTATCTGTCATGCATTCTGTGTGTACAAAGGGGACCCGTGTGTTGCACATCTGTTTCCAGTACATGTTCATTGGGTCATACATAGTCTCATTGACTGATAAGGATACTAGATGGGATAAAGTATTTAATAAAATGAGTAATGATTTAATCACTAGGGGGTATCATTAATATGAGATTCATAAAACAGCAGTTGATGTTAAGGCTATGAGGAATGATAGAGCCAAACCATATTTTTCCAAACCCCGGACATATGATAAGGTACATAAGAAGCCATATAATAAGACTTCATTTATTTTCTCGTATACTAGGGATAGTGGGGCAATAAGGGATATTCTACATAGGGATTGAAAAATTCTTCAAACTGACACCCATATAGCCCAGATTGTGGGGGAGAAACCACGGTTGATGTATAAGAACACGAAAAACTTGAAACACAGGCTATGCTATCCAAAGACAGGGCCATATTCTGAATTATTTGTCTCAGGGCAAGGGACCATTAAACGTGGCCACTGTAACTTTTGTGATTACATTTATGAAGGGATTGATTTTAAACACCCTGACATAGGAAATATATTTAACTTTTCTATTAATGCCAACTGCAACAGTAGGAATCTTATTTATTTAGCTCGCTGCTTGCATTGTTATTCATTTTATGTTGGAAAAAACAACAGATGTCTGTGTGAGCATATTATAGATCATGTATACTGTCACAAGAAAGGACACACTTATAGTGCCATAGCCAGACATATGCTGGAATCAGGAAACATGCATTTATTTAAATTCACTGTATTAGATTTGGTTCCTGAGGGCATTAGACTAGGTGATATTTCTAATACCACTGAGAATAAAGAACTCAGATGGATTATTAAACTTAGAGCACATTTGGGCAAAGGGCTGAATGACCATCTAGCCATTACTGCTAGACTGAGGGACAGGAAACTTAGGAAACGATGATGCTTTATACATTTTATATATGCTATTTAAGAATGTGTTTCTTTAAATAATGTATGTTCTGTGATTGGTTCATTTGAATGTGTGATGTTATAAAAGGAAGTGATGTATGTTTCTAGTAAGGTCTGATGAAGCAATTTTTAATTGTGAAATTGCTTACCTTTTACTGTTTATTAAAAGTGGATTGACTTTTTAGTACATACCTCCATGCTTTTCTGCTCTTCTTTGCCAATTTCTTCATTTTTGTGTATGTGTGTATATATATATATATATATATATATATATATATATATATATATATATATATATATATATATTGTTATATAAGTAATTTATAAATTTTGGTGTGTTGTTAAAGGAAGAATTATTAATTAGTCTGCATAAATCTTGGGAGTACATTAATATGCTTTGTAAGCTCAACCATCCTGACATGAGACTTTATAAGTATCCATTATCAATTGCTTGTCTAAAATGTTAAGTTCTCTAATGCATTGCTGCCAACAAAAAAATATTTTGGTCCCATGAAGTAATTGTTTATTTTATATTTTGTGGGGGATAGTTTTTTGTTATGGTGAATGGAGTCAAGATATCAAGCCAAAATCTTAAATCCATATTGCCATTAATGAATTTCCTAAATAAGTTAAAATAGTGATTTATTAAGTTTGATTTTGTTGGTTTAGTTATATTATATTGCCTATTATCTGTTTAACCGGTACCAGAGTATATTTGATTTATTCAATATTGATTTTTTTTTATTAAAGTAGAATCATTTATTGATATAACAGTGTGTATGTCTTTCCAGTTGGCAGAGTAGTTTGGATTTATCCATTCCATAACAGATTTAAGTATTGATGCCTTTATATATGACTCAATATCTGGAAAATTTAGTCCACCTTTTTCCCATAAATTAATATGATGACTTAAAGCTACCATATTATTTTAGGATACCAAAGGCACTTAAATAAAGGAGTGTTTATCTCTTTAAGAATTTTCCTTTCTGGAAGCAACTGAATTACTAATGCTACATACAAAATTTTGGGTAGTAAAACCATTTTTATTAATTGTAATCTATCTTTGAAGGACAATAGTAATTTATTCCATTTTTGTTTGTGGTTTTGATTGTGTTAATGATATTATTATTTGTTGATATTAACCCATTCAGATCTTTACACAAGACAATTACTAAATAATTCAAAGTAGATACTTGTTTCCCTCTAAAATGGTTCTGTTTTAGTTGTATTTCTTTCTTCTTATTTAGGAATAGACATTTAGATTTTGATCTATTGAAATGAAGACCTGAGGTCCTACAATATTTCTCAGTTAGTATATCTAGTTACTCTATAGTTTCTTTGGAATTAGGTAATGTTAGAAGTATATCATCAGCAAAAAGCATTATTTTGGATTTATATTGGTTATATAGATCTACCCCTTTTATTTTTGTGTTATTACATAATGAAATTACAAGAATTTCAATAGCTAATGCGAAAGGAATAGGTGACAGGGACATCCCTGTTTAGTACCTTTTGTTATAGAAATAGATTCTGAGGTGAAAGGTCCTAATTTAATAAAAGCTAAATTATTTTCATATATATTCATTAATAGTTGAACAGATGAAGAGGGGAATTCGAATAGCAGTAATATTTTAAATAGATATTCCCAATTTAAAGAATCAAAGGCTTTCTCAATGTTTGGTCTCATTAACAGTGCTTCTTGATTCTCCTTATTTAAATAATCAGTAAGAGTGAGAATTCTTTTGATAATGTCATTAGTATGTCAATTGTGTATAAACCCAGTTTAATCATTATCTATTATTTTAGACAATGGTATTTTCATTCTAGTTGCTAAAATTGACAAGACAATCTTATAATCATTATTTAATAATGATATAAGTCTATATGAGGCACAATGATCTGTATATTTATTTTCTTTTAGAATTGGGGTAATTAAAGAATATTTCCAGGATGGGGGTATTATTGCTTGTGATTGGATTGCTAATAATGTTTTATGAAAGAGGAATATTATATTTGAGGGAAATAGATTGTATATCTCTGTGATTATGTCATCTATTCCAGGAGCTTTATTAGTTTTACTTTCCTTTATCATATCATTAATTTCTTTTTGAGAAATGGGACTTTGTAAGTCTACTTTTAATTCTTCAGGAATTTTTTTATGTATGTAGAAACTATGTTTAAATCTAGTTGATCGTTATGTATTTTCCCGTTTTTAAAATGTTATATATAATGACGTCTGAATGCATCAAGAATATCTCCTATGTCTTAAGCTCTTTCCCCATCCTTTTATGCTAAATGTTGCTAATATTATTAGCTTTAGAATGTACTTTAACTCTTGTAGATAAATTATGTAAGTGTCTAGGGGAGGTGGCCAAAGAATTTATTTTTAACTTTTCTAGGGCTAAATTTGTTTTGTGTGTTAAAATTTCATTATATTTCTTATTTAATTCCTCTACCTTCTTTTTAATTTCTGGAGAGTTTTGGTTTTCCCTCAATTTTGTCAACTAAAGTTTATATTGTAAATCAAGCAATTTAGAATCCCATTCTCTAATTTTGTTTTTGTACCACATAAGGGATTTCCCAAATATATAGGCTTTTAATGAATCCCATATCATAACTATATTAACTTCCTTTGTATAATTAAGGTCTAAGAAAAACTGAAGTTCTGACACCAATCAAGTCTTAAATTCTTTTATTTTTGTTATACATGCTGGAATTCTAGAAGAGAATGCTAAAGGTTTAAAATTACTTTGGAAGTTCAAAATTAGAGAGTTATGGTCTGAAAAAGGACATGGAATTATGGAAAAACTAGTGATTTTTGTATTTAGATCCTGTCCAATAAAGTATTTATCTATTCTCATTTGTGTACCAAATCTATAATCTTGGTGTGAGGAATAATAAAGATTTATCTTCTTTCAATTAAAATGTGTCTATTAAATGAAAAGACTCAGTCCATTTTTTTTAAAGATTATGCTATAGTGGAAGTACGTAAAGGTCTTTTGTTAGTAGTTTCAGAAGTGTCTAAAATACAGTTACCCCCCCCCATTATAAGATTTTCTTTATAATTATTAGTAATAAAGTCTAAAAACCTGCATTAGAAGCTGAAGTTAAGTGCAAACTTGCAGTTTTAAAAGTAATGTTTTTCCTTTTTTTTTCTGTACCTAATTGTGTGTTTCACTGAATAGTGTGTGTGCTGTGTGTCTCTCTGCTATAAGAGGGGATGGTGGTCTTCTCACTTCTTGTTATCTGATATTTAACTGTTAGCCTAGAGGGATTCCTCTGTACTTTAAGTGCTAGCCACAAAGTTTGAGAAATCATTTTATGTTCAACTTCTGAGAGACTTGCTTGGCTATAATCACCTGCATTACAAGCTGAAGTTAAGCACAAACTTGCAGTTTTAGAAGTACTGTTTTTCATTTTTTCTGTACCTAATTGTGTGTTTCACTGAATAATGTGTGCACTGTGTGTCTCTCTGCTGTTTGTTCCCACCCACCCTCCCTGTTCTTGTTTTGGTGGCTCTGGAATTGCCCGCCCCTCCTGTAAGTCTGTATTTGAACACTCCTCCTGAGTCCATCTCATTTGCTCACTTAACCGAATACAGTGAGATCATATTCTGAGTCTAGTGTTCACTCTACTTAACCAAATACAGTGAGATCATATTCTGAGTCTAGTGTTCACACTACTTAATACAGAGAGAAGATTTGAGAAGGCCAACCCACTTAGGTTCTTTCGTCCTCTTTCCTTGCACTTTGCTAACAAAAAAAAAAAAAAAAAATTGCATGTTGAATTTGCTTTTACTGTATTTGTGTTTCCTCCTATTTTATATTGCTTTTGCCTCTTCTTAAAAGTACTCAGTTTTATTTATTCTGCTGCATTTATTACTGCTTGGTAGTTGTTGTTGTTGTTGTTGTTGTAGTAGCCTGATTAAATTGTAACTGTTATTCTAAGTCTTTTGGTTTAAGCACTTCGGCTTCATACCAGTTGTTTTACATTAAGAAGGTTTGTGGTCTGCACTGCTGCAGCAGGACAGGTAGCTTACATCCTTCTAAGCTGGGAATTGCTGATTGAAGGCTCAGTGTCTGCTATTCTAAAAGTGTATTAGTTCTGGTTTAAGCACTTAGGCTTCAGGCCAGTTATTCTACATTAAGAAGGTTTGTGGTCTGCACTCTTGTGGGAGGAGAGGCTGGATTCTTACCTTCTGAGCTGGGAATTTCTGGTCACATGCTTATTGCGCCTGCTTAGTTGAACTGTTTCTTTCTGAAATTGGTGCACCTTTTTGCTGTAGCATAGGACCAGATTCAGGCCTGCTGAATCTAGCTTTGTTTGTATAACTTGAGCACTGATCCAGGCCATCTTTTTTTAGAGAAGGTTCCCCTACTCCCTAATAGTAGGAGTGTGCAGTTAGAACTTGTCTGATTGAAGACTGCTGGAATAGGGCTCAGTTTTGAGATTTTTTCTGGTTAATTGGGTAACTTGTTTAAATCAGTTTGTTCATTGTCTATATATATGTATATATATATATATATATATATATATATATATATATATATATATATATATATATAATTGCACTTTATTCATCTGCTTTTACTGTATCTGTATTACTTCCTACCTTATTACCAGGGGCATTGACTAAAACACTGAACTGAGATATGTAACAATATGCATCTTTTTCTGTGCATTTAAAGTGTTTTTTGATTATATCTGCTTTATTTTCTAAAAAAACAAAACAATTAAATATACTTGTTTCCTGTCTTTCTAAGCTAGTATAGTCCAGTTTTCAGGTAAGTGCTGAATTCAGGGCTGTCTTACAAATCTCTGTGTTTGCCCATACCTTACTTGGATAGAAGGAAGTTTCTCTGTTCACCTGTGAGAGAGGGGAGCTTTGAGCAGCCTATCTGTCACTGGAGGAGGGTTTCAGCCCAGAAATTAGTCGTTTATTGGCCATTTTGGGCTAATTTCTATCTCTTTCATTTCCCTGCTATAAAAGCCTCATTTGCCCGGTTTTGCACACTGAGCAGCACTGGTTAGCTAGGGTATAACTATTTCCAGCTCCACAAAGTCTCCTCTTCAATTTTTCCCTTGGAACTAGACACACTTTCAACTTAAGCGCTCAAGCCATTCATTTCTCAGCCCAGCACTTGCTAAAAACTCAAAGCGAGTACTTATAAACCATAGCACTAGACCCCCCATACTGTACAGAAGGACAAGGCTCTCTATTTGACCTTACCAGCCATTCAGTAAAACATTTCACTATACCTGTCCAGGCATGTCCAAAGGGCAGTTTCAGGTGTACTCTGCAGTCCAACTGGTGAATCTGGGCATTTTGAGGCAATGTTACAACTGCCTCATGTACACAGACAACCCTCTCCTCCTACCACCAAACACTAATACATGCAAGAGATGCAATTATACAGCCAAACTGGAGGCTAAGCTCTCTCAACCCAAGACTGGATCAGACAGTCAAGAGGAGAAGAGAAATACTGGCATCACACCACCAGTCTCACATAGACCCATTAAACCAGCACCAGCAAAAAAACACACATAAATACACAAAAACATACTCGGAGGCTCTAAATAAAAATTTGCAAAAGCAACAGAGACCTCCAAAGGAGACATCCAAGCAACCTCCACTGCCCAACACAAACCATGAAACACATACTGCACAAAACCAGTGTGCCACGCAATCACAGCCCTTAGGGCAAAATAACATGCCCAACATAGTAGTAATAGGTGACTCTATAGTCAGGCACACTGACGTCCAACTCACTAGGCTGAATAAGGAGAAGGTTACTGTTAGCTGCCTGTTGGGTTCCAGGATCCGCCACATAACACAAGCACTCAGGTCACTCCAGAACAAGTACAGATACGGCTCTGTCATTGTCCATGTTGGTGTAAATGACCTGAGCCGTACCACCCTGGACTACATGAAAAGAGACATGGAAGAGCTCTCTGATCACATAGCCCAGGCCAGTATGACCCTGACCCTGAGTAGCATCCTGCACTCATTAAGAATGATACCACGGTATAAAGAAAAAATTATACGTTTCAACAATTGGTTAAGTTTCTAGTGTCATTCAAAGAGGATCTAGTGTCTGTCCACCTGGGATGACATCCTCAACAAGCCATGCTGCTTCGCTAGAGGTGGTTTGCACCTGTCACCCTTAGGCTTTTGAATATTGGGCAAGGCTCTTGCCATCTCCCTAGTGCCTTTTTTAGGCAAGGCTCAAAAGACAAACCCACCGCCATTAATAGCACAAGTAACAAAAATCTGAGGGTAATGCTACTCAAAGCCAGAAGTCTAAGCATCAAAATGCACGCACTCGAGGCACTCCATAGTATGGAGAAAATCGATATATGTGCAGTAACAGAAACCTGGTTTAAGGGTCCAGAGAGCACCCCAGCACTACCAGGCTACAACTCATACCATACATTTTGGCCACAGAACCCGGACCGAAATACAAAATGCAGGGGAGTATCCATATTTATCAAGGATACCCACACCTCCAGGTTAGTGGCACAGCAGGATGCTTCAGAGATCATCCACGTGCAACTAACAATGGGCAAACTGCAATTCAAATTGTACCTTGCTACAGATCACCCACCATGTCCCAGGACCCCCATTCCACATTTCTGGAAACACTGGGAAACATAAAAGTCCTACCAAACACCCTAATATTGGGTGATTTCAACTACCCAAACATTAACTGGGTGAACTACTCAAGTACTAACTCCCTTGCCCAACATTTCCTAGAATTTATAAACTCAAATGCCCTGGATCAACTGGTCAACACTCCCACCAGAGTTGACAACATATTGGACCTGGTCATCACCAACGTGGGCAACCGATGTTCCACATCGGAGGTCAACCCCTCCACTGCTTAGATCTGACCATAAACAAATCACTTTGGATATCCACATTCTGCCCCCACACCCAGACAAGGAAACTACCATGAAAAACTTTTCAAAAGCAAACTTCACGTTACTTAAGACTGAGGCGGAAAGTTTCAAAGCCCCCATGCTAAAGGATAATGCTGTCCAAGCTGCAAAATCCTTTACTAATGCATTCTACGGGTACCTACAAGAATGCATGGAGCATGCTATCCCAAGCAAAACCAAGACTCACTTCTCCAAGAAAAGGAAACCAGTCTGGTGGACCCCTGCCATAAACAAACTATACAATAGACGGAGGAAACTAGTACAGAAAAGAGTAAAATCCCAAGAAGGGAAGACATCCCTGAACAGTATCAGCAAGAAACTATGATCCCTCATAAAATCGTCCAAGGTGAGCTTCGAAAGAAAAATTGCCAAGGACTCCAAAGATAACCACAAGGCATTCTTTAGCTATGTCAAGAATCTAAGTGGCAATGCTCAGATCTGCTCAGAGTTAGTGCAGAATGGCACAAAATACACTGAACCAACCGATATTGTCAACATCCTGGCAGACAGGTTCAGTGCAAACTTCACCCCCCCACCCCCAAAAGGGCCCATAACCATACCAGAAAAATGTAGAGCCCCTGAAATCACAGACACTCAGGTTAGAACAGCCCTCTCCAAAGCCAAAAACACAGCATCAATGGACCTGATGGTGTCCCAGGCTGTGTCCTACATGAGCTCAAAGATGAACTAACTCCTCACCTAAGCACACTGTTCACACTCAACCTCTCCACAGGCTACGTACCCATAGAGTGGTGCATAGCAATGGTTATTCTGGTCCACAAATATGGAGCCACAACAGACCCCAGGAACTATCACCCTATAAGCCTGACTAGCTTGATCTAAAAGGCTATGGAGTGCATCATCATGGAACTCATTAACAGAGACATTGGGAACCTCCAAACACTGGACCTACCCAGTTCGGCTTTGTTAAGGGCAGATCATGCCTCCTAAACCTGGTGGACTTCTTTGAGACAGTTACCAAGGCTATAGATGAGGGAAAGGTGGTACACACTGCCTACCTAGATCTCGCAACACCATTCCCCATTCTGGTATTATAGACAAGCTCACCAGCCTGAACATAAACCCCTATGTCACAAGATGGGTTGCCAATTGACTCATGGACAGAACCCACATGGTGAGAGTTGTGGGAGCTAGGTCTGACTCTATACCAGTTACAAGTGGCATTCCCCAGAGCTCAGTCCTAGGATGCCTCCTGTTCAGCATATACTTCTCAGAGGTACAGTCAAGCACAGGAGGACTATGGCTAACCAAGTTCGCAGATGACTGCAAACTAGGGGTTATAATTGACTCTTCAGCTAACACAGACATCCTCGAAAAGGGTCTCACTGAGACGGATACCTGGTGTCAAAATAATGGCCTCAAGCTAAATGCCAAAAAGTGCATAGTTATTCCCTTTGGAAAAAACAAAGTACCCACAAACTACCACATAGGTGGTAGTCCCCTAAATATGGAAAATGTAATAAGGGATCTAGGGACCCAAGTAGATAATAATCTCTCCTTTGATAATCACATTGCCAAAGTGGTTAGAAAATCCTTCTATATGGCCCACCTAATCACAAAAGGGTTTACATCCAGATCAAAAGAGGTCATTGTGCCCCTCTACTCATCACTCATCAGACCCATCATAGAGTACAACTCCCCATTTGGGATGTACCTTACAAGACACCTGCAGCAGCTGGAAAGACCACAGAAGTACCTTACCAAGAGGATCACTGGCCTCAAACAGATTTCCTAGGCAGCTCGACTGAAGGAACTCCAGCTGTACTTGGTTGCATACCGCCTACTCAGAGGTGATCTCTGCCTGACATACAACGCCATGTCCAACCCAGAATTGATGGACATGCTCCACCTAAAGAAAACCTTATCCCATCGAGTCACATGCTCTAGGGATCTAAACCTCATCATAGCAATAAATAGGATGTGCTGGAGGATTAGATTCCTGTCCCAGAGACTTCCCATGCTTTGGAACAAGATCCCAATCTACATTAGGCAGAGCTCCACAGTAACACTCTTCAAGAGCAACCTTGATGAGTGGATGGGAAACAGAAAGTTTTCCCCGGGGATTACTTCAGTGGATCTGCTGGACAGAGGCCCAGGGAACTAATCTAAGGGGGTGGCAAAAGCCAACACATTCTGACTAGGCTTATAAATGCCTTCAGGCAGATAGCCTAGTTCTTACCTATGAACCTATGTACCTAGGAACCTATGAATGCTTGTTGACAGTTCCTATTCCGATACCAGGGAACCAATATAGATTAACTAAGGTCCATATTCTATTGTTGACTGTAACTATAATGAAGGCTATAAGACCCTCTTTGTCTTCATACTTATAAATAACTTCAGGACTAATGATATTCTTTTTCCATAGGATTGCTACTCCTCTTTACTTTGACTTACATGAAGATTGTGCTAAAATCATTTATTTATTAGGGTTCTATACATATCTATCATTTATTTTAAAATGTGTTTCCTGTAGAAAAAATATTTGTGCTTTATTGAATTTTAGATATTTTAATAAGCTGGATATTTTCCTAGGATTATTTAGACCACTAGTGTTTAAGGATAACAATATTAAATCCATGTCAAGTTATTAGGATATTACTTTTTCCTCCCTCTTTTATGATTGTCACTATTAATCAATTTACTCTGATAACAGTGCATATTATGTTAATATATTGTTCTTTAAATGTTAAGGTCATGCTTATTTCTTTTATGATTACATATAAGATATACATTGAGTCAGACTATGAATAAAAAAAGTAATAAAAGAGAAAAAATAACAAATATAAACTGGACAATATCCTACTCTAAACATGGAATGTAAATCATTCCAAACCCAACAGATACACATAGGTCTGTTAGATTATCCTTCATACTTTAGCAGTCAGAAATATTGAGCTCCATAATGTAAACTATTTTATGAAGAGTAAATGTAAGAACAAATTTTAATATTCAAAAAAAGTCATACCAGGTAATATTATCTTATAACTATAAGCAGTAGTCTTATTAAGTTGTAATATACCTGATACATAATAACCTAAAAGGGATTCTCAGTTTGTAAGAATACAACTACATACAGATTATATTTGAATTGAATCAGATTAAACTGTCATTATATTGATTGTATTATTAATTATTATCAATAACAGCTAAACTGTGTTAAAGAACATATCTATCAAATCTATTTCAAGGTCATTTTCTTAATTGTAAGATGTCTTGCTTCCTATGATGGTCCTATAAACAGGTATTATGTATGAACGCATCTAATTAATCAAATACTGCAGACAAACAAAACCCATTATTGTCATAATAGTAATCAAATACTATTGTAGATAGATATAATCTAGTTAACATATCAAGTTACAAAGAACTCACAGACTTTATAATACTACACAACACAGCAGTTTCTTAAGTATATGGTTTATGTGTCTCACATTCTTCTTCACCTCCAGTTTACCCCATCCCCTTTTGTTACCTTCCCTAATTCCTTTTCATTTTCCCCTATCTTCTTCATACCCTTCCTTCCCCTCATTGCTTCTATCTTTCTCCTCTCGCCCTTTCCAACCATTGCATGTCAATTTTATATTAAAAACTAGATATATCAATTGCAATAGTTCATTTGTAGACCTTCAATAATCGATAAAGTAGTACTCAAATAAACGTAGATGTTTCAGAAGACTGTAAGCTACTGGTTCCACTACTAGTTATAATGCTTGTAAGAAAGCTGAATAAAACTTGTAGTAGTTTAAACATTTTAGTTGAATCACTGCACTTGCTGAGCTGTTGGTTATATAACCTTGTTTAAAATCCATTTAATTTACATTTTCCCTTTTGTTAATTTTAAACTTTTAGATTATATTATGTGGAAAGATAATCTGAATGAATGAAAAGTGAGCAGACGTCATTATGTTCCAATAGCATCTTATCTAAGAAGTTGCCTCTTTAACACATCAGGCTACACTGTGCCAGAAGAAAAAAAAATATTAAAAGTCATGGTTTTGTGCATTCCATCAAGGCACTCTATGTGCTTTGTTAAATTAACTGTTAGTTAACTAACAACATTAGGACAGAAACAACTTTCAATGCCAGTATAAACAATGAGCTCATCTCCTAACAATTTATCTAATATGTCTTTGTCTCATCAAGTACAAGTGATATTTCTCCCAATAAGGATGAATCAATCCATATAATCAAGAAAATGCCAAGTTGTTTTTGCTTCCAATCTCATGGCATCAAGATGTTAGATTGTATCCCATACTATTAATGATGACCACCCCACTTTTATAAGTTCAGAATATTGTAAAGTCCAATACTTAAGTTGATTTCACGTTCAGTATGTGAAAGAATATATGTAACATGAAAGATTGTACTTCAGTATTTGGGGAACTTCCATAAAAGGGAAGTAAACATTTCCATACTCAAAATGTCCAGAATGAATTAATAGATTGAGCTTCAGAAATGTGTGGGATTTAAATATTTTAAACATCCTAAAATAATGAGATACAGATGGCTGCAACATTGCTATATTCCAAACAGCACTTACAGAGCTATGAAATTCAGTGTGTTAAAAATTCATTTGTAAGGATGTATTTTATGCAAGACGTATAGTCTGAAGCTCTGTCAACCAGTGCCATCCACTGACTTCAATTTCTACTAAGTAGTCTAATATCTGTTCTCCTACGTTACAGATCAAATGACAAGCTGAAAGCTGGATAGTCTGTACTATTTAGTGAGCTGAGATGTATGATTTTATGTATTATTATTGTACTGCTGTGATTTATTTATATTTAAGAGAAACTAAGTTACATTATCACTTAGTTCTTCCCATAATATAGACAGTGACACACTAAATAGAGGATCAAAGCAATTATTTTTCTGCTCACTTACCCTCCTGTCTTTTCCACCAATACTATGTTATATTATACTGCTGATAACTTATTGTTACAGCTTTTGTGCTAAAAAAAAACCCTTACATGGCATTAAATTACTCTAGGCTGTTGATCCATGTATCTATTATTTGTATAGCGAGATCAAACTTTAAAAACAGTCTATTGCAAATTAATCTAAGCATTTTAACTACCTAAACTCTCTGCAGGAAGACTCTCAAAGCCGTTAAGGTTGACGTCATTGATTCTCATTACCATGGTAACCTGACAAATACTCAAGATCAGGCTAGAAACAAGCGAAATAAGATATTATACCATGACCCCCCATTAATATTCCAAAACGTGCACGCTGATTGGCCAGCGTGCACGTTGTAAATCGACTTATATAATGGAAAAAGGTCCGGTCACCCGGACTTTTTCCATTAGTATAAGTCTCTTTTAAAACACTGTCTCGCTATGTTAAAAGAGTTTAACATAGCGACACAGCTTTATAAAATGCTACGGAGATCTCCATTGCTTATTTTAAAGCTGTCTCGCTATGTTAAACCCATTTAACATAGCGAGACAGGTTTAAAAAAAAAAGGCAATGGAGAAATCAAGATCTCCGTTGCTTTTTACTGTTTCGCTATGTTAAATGGGTTTAACATAGCGAGACAGCTTCAAAATAAGCAACGGACATCTCTGTTGCTTATTTTAAAGCTGTCTCACTATGTTAAACCCATTTAACATAGCGAAACAGTAAAAAGCAACGGAGATCTTGCTTTCTCCGTTGCTTTTGGCCACAGCTCTGATGTACTGCGTAGGCATGCGCAGTACATCAGAACTGCCGCAGATACCAGCCAGCTGCGGAAGGGCAGCAAAGAGGCATTATACAATGCCATTATTTAAGAAAAGTAATTATTTCTTTTCTTAAATAATGTCATAGTATAATAGCAATAACCCACTTCTGGGTGTGGGTAATGCAGGATTTACCCACGGTTGTCTTTGACCATGCCAACCGTGGGTAAATCCTGCATTACCCACACCCAGGCGTGGGTTATTGCTATAATATAGTGTGCTCGTGCATTATTACAGTTGCAAAAGCTTCACATGGCAACACTTACCAATGCCAGTTTTCCCTCTTTTTTTATGAATTATGTGGGCAACATGAAGGAAGGGGGAAACAAAGAAAATAATGAAAGCAATCACTAATAATGCACATACATTCATCTTGGTTGTTGTCCACCTAGGTAACAGACACGACAAGATTAACTTGTGAGATAACAGTATGAAACTGCCAGAAAACAAAATGGAGACTTTTGCTTAAAATGAGACCATATATGTCTTTTATTTTCTTTTAACTGTGGAGTGTAATATATTAACAGTACAAACCTTTCTCTAGTTCCAGAGAAGTATATACCCATAGCTTGTCCTACCTGCATTTATGTAAGTATGCCAAATTAATCTTCATTATTTCAGGAACCAAATAATAAATGGTCTGATAATTAAATTAGATTATACAATTCCTCCCTATTCATTTTCTAAAACGTGCATGCTGATTGGCCAGCCCAACCAGTGTGCCGATTGTAAATCCCACAATATACCAATGGAAAAAGGTCCGGTCGCCTGGACTTTTTTCCATTGGCATAAACTGCTACCAAATCTTTTTAATTGTACAATAAAAAAAAGAGAGAAAACGGAGCAACAGAGACTTTCTTTTCTTCATTGCTTCTGTTTCAAAGCCTTGATGTAGTGGGTATGCATATGAATGCATGTTCCATACGCATGCACAGTACATCAAAAAGCAGAATCCGTATACCACAACAGGCGGAAGAACAGCAATCCGCCGTTATACAAAGACATTATTTAAGAAAAGTAAGAATTTTTTTTCTTAAATAATGTCATTGTATAATAGCAATAACTGACTCCGTGGTTGTGGTATATTGAAGAGTTACCCATGGTTGGCTTTGTTTAATCACTCGGGCTTCACCCTTGCGATTAAACCACACCAACTATGGGTAAATCTTCAGTATACCACACCATGTCATCAGTTATTGCTTAAATAACTCTTTTGTTTGGAAGTCACATAAGAAATTATGTTCCATTTTCTTCAGTTGCTAATGATAAATCATATCATAGTAGAAGCTTTGAGAGATTTAGCAGGAACAGCTATTTTAGAATCAGTCTTTTGTTTTTTTTTATTTTTAACATCAGTCCAGGTATGTGTTTCTTTTGTTCTTTTCAGAGAGGGTGATAGCCACTCCATATCTTCTGGAATATATAAGAGATCAGGAATCCAAGATGCTAAAAATGAAATAATGTCCTCACCTTCAGATTTTTCAGGTAACCTGAAGATTCTGATATTAGTTCTCCTTTCTCTGTTTTCCAGATCATCCACCTTGTTAAGCAGCCAAGTATTTTGTTTAAGTAGAAACTCTTTTTGGTTTTCTCCTTCTTCTTTAAGCCTCCCTTCAATGTCATTTAAAGAAGTCTCTATGTTTGTTAATTTTGACTGATGTTGTTGTAACAAATCTTTAAAAGCATCAGTCTGTTTTTGACAGTTCAGTTTAAGATTTTCCAAGTTTTCTTTAGACATCCATCTTCAAAGACAGTTATTGTAAGGTTATCATCAGTTGTAACTCTTTCTTTAAAGCTGCATCAGGATGAGAATTCTTTGAGTTGCTCACTTCCAAAGTCTGTTAAAATCACCAAATTGTCTGATAGGAAAATTTTATAGAAGTCCACCAAAACTACTATTTATATAGTTTAGTTGTTTATCTATATATTTTTGATATTTTTTTTTGAAAAAAAAAATTTCCCTGTATTTTTTAATAGTTTATGGAGCTCTGAAATTTTGCTGCTTTCAGTTGGCCATTCAGGCCCCTGCCCTCTCCAGGATACAGCATTTTGATATGCAGTATAATACTCAATTGCCTGGTATGAAGTATCCTAATATGATAAACAAACTAAGAACTGGAGCAGTGAAACCAACCAGAATAAAACTTGAAATTTTATTATAGGTTAAGAGCTTTCACTTGTTAAGAACTTCTTCTGAACCGATTCAGTTCTTAGTTCTTTATTTGGTTGTATTTTCTGGCTTTTTGGGTAGTTTGTATTTGGTATTTTAATATGATGGAGACACATAGCTGGGACATCTCCAATGGAGATTCTTATAACCTGCTACTATTCTGCACCAATGTACAGGACCCCACCAAGGCCTTAGACTGAATAAGAGACTATATGCTATCAGGCAAGGAACTCATCCGTCTCTTTTAATGGTGTTTCAGGCAAAAGAGTGCCTCCTGTCATCAAAAACTTCTCTGTCAAGCAGGAAGCTCATTCCTTAGCAACCTGTATCATGGTGGTGGCCTTGCATCTGATCTGTTTGTAGTCTCTGCAGTGTCCAACAACATCACTTATATAATTGATCAAATCCTGTTAGGCATGGTCACAACAGGTCCGGTCAGATTTGTTATAGCTTATCATTGACCTACAGTGAAAAAGGAGGGCTAGCAATAAGATCACATTCTCTGCATGGGAAAAACATTTATTTTTATGGCTTGAATTTGCCAGACATAATTATGTATGAGTTAATAGCATCTTATATGAGGGCAGGCGTACACACAACCTAATGCACTCTGCTGGCTTGTGTGCTGCGGGAAAGAATGCATATATATATATATATATATATATATATATATATATATATATATATATATATATCTATATATATATATATATACACAGAGTGAGAGAGATTGATTAATATATATATATATATATATATATATATATATATATATATATATATATATATATGGTTTCCCTTCATAAAATCAAATTACTGAATGCTCAAAATTATAAAGTCGAACCAACAAAAATCCCGAACCCACAAGCATGAAAACAAAAAACCCCGAACATACAAGACACATACACCACACAACACGCACACCAAATAACCCACATGACATAAACTATAAGCCCTACACTACATGAACGCAGGGGGGCAAGCCCCCCCATTCACACCCCACACCACCCCTGCTTATATATTCTAACTTCAAGATTGCACTAATACACAAAAAAAAAAAAAAAAAAACACCACACAGACATTTTAAACTGTCTCGCACATACACAAACACATCACGCATACATAGACACATCCAACACTCGCACTCATACTCCCACCTCCCTACCGTAACCCACACTCACAACTTACAAAACACACACATACACTCACTCACTTACCTACACTTCCGTAAAATATCCCAACTCACACACTTCCCATCCCGTAGCTGACATGCATAATCGCGAATTTGAGATATTCAAATTCATACTTACGCAGATTCACGCTTCTGCATTTTCGACTTTACAGTCTCGAGTTACTGAATTTTGAGCATTCAGTAATTCAGGATTGTGAAGGGGAACTATATATATATATATATATATATATATATATATATATATATATATATATATATATATAATATATATATATATGTATATATATATATATATATATATATATATATATATATATATATATATATATATATATATATATATATATATATATATATATATATATATATATGGGTCTACTTCAAGTAAATGAACTCCCACTTACCCAAAAATGACATTACAGAGAATGACCACATTGCCGAAATTTTTCCCATGGTATGTATCCAGTTGGCCAACATGGAGAAATTTGCCCTTTAACCACTTCCCCACTACAGTGCGATCCTGGAGTTGCTATATTTAGTTTGGGGGTGTGGGAGCAGAGCCCCACACCTGGTTGGGTTAGAGACAGCATGGTTTATTTTTTTTTACATGTTGGCCAACTGGATACTTACCATGGGAAAAGTTTAAACAATGTGGACTTTCGTTAAACTAAGGTTTCATAAATCTTATCTCAGTGATGTCATCTTCAGGTTAGTGAGATTTTGTTTATTTGAAGTAGACCCATATTACATGTTCCTTATAGTGGCTCCAAATTTTGAGTAAGTCCAACAAAGAAATATTTTGCAATTTGAACATGACTTTGTATAGTGGATTGGTAAGAGACATTGTACAGGACAACTGGAAAATTTTAGAGTGTAATCAGAACCTTTTTGTGATGCTTGGACCCTACCCCCATTTTGTGTATAAAAATCACCATAATTTAAAACTGTTATTTGATGGAAAAAACAGGGAAAAGGGATATTTTTCACACAAACAAACCATTTGGCAGGCAAAAATGTGGAAGGTGTACCATTTGTAGGTACATATTAGAAGGACCTTTTGTAAAATTGCCCCATTTGCCACACACTATTCCAGTGTCAGGCCATTTTAACTGCAAAATGAAAGGTGTGCTGTACATTGGGTTATGTTCTCATTCTACTGCATTTTATATTGGGATGGCCACCCAGATTGTCTGTGCCAGGATCAAAGAGCACTACTATAGCATAAAAAAAAAAAGGATAGCAGAAATGCATTTTTCAAACACACCTTGAAGTTTCCTAACTACAATAAGTTCCTGTTTTCAGTTCTGGAACAGGGAACACATCATGCAAGGGGTGGGGATTTTAAGACAGAGCTGGAACAAAAAGAAGCACGGTGGCAGATCAGGTTAAACTCTGACAAAGCCCCAGGGTTGAATGATGTAGTTAACTTCAAGTGTTTCTTAAACAACTGCAGGATTCACTTGAACAAATACATTTTTAACAGAAGTGTATGTCACTTAATTGTGGAATGAAGATGTACTTTCTTTTGGCTTTTCAGATATTTTTTTTCAAATAGAAATGTTATTGATTTTACAATACATATATATCACAAATACATGCAGATAATGAACAATAATACAGAAGAGTGTATATGACACCTAACTATATACAATATGTACAATAGTGCTGCGTAAGAATCAATAACCCCTACAAGTAATCATAGTGTAAAATCTAAATACAAAAAGGTGGCTGTTGCAAGTGAGCACACAGTGATTGCCATAGTTGAGACTTATAGAGCAAATAAAGGAAGAGCCATAGTGCTTATCTTGAGCCATCGTACTTTAAGGGTATGGGGAAATGAGGAGAGGGAGTCATTTAACCTACAAATAAATAGTGAGAATGTAGTAGTGATGTACTACCTTAGAATATGCATGCTTAATTTTCAGCTAGTGCTTAAAAATGCTATTCCAAAATTTCAGGTAGTAGGTACACTTATGCGAGTTAGTTATCAGGAGTTTTTGTGAAGTAATATATTTAATAGCCAGACTTCTAAAGCCTTTCCAGGACATCTAAGTGTAATCTAGCCAGTGTTTAGTAATGTAGAATTTGACTAATAGAGTGTAATTAAGATATGCCATTTCAGTTTTGAAATATTTAGGTTAGTAACATGTAGTATTGCCATCTCCCATGATAAGGTTGATTTATGGTAGCCCATTTTTTCAAGTCTCAATTTGAGAGAGCACCAAATGCTATGGGAATATCTGCAAATCCATAGTATATGTAAGATGTCAGCCTGGTGATAGGAGCAGCAGGGGCATGCGGTAGATACATTCAGGTTGAATTTGTGTAAGTGGACTGGAATGAAGTATAAATTATTGGTAATCATAAATTGCGCGTAAGTAAGCTTTTTAAAAGGAGAGAACATGAGTGTAGACTTGATAGCCAAAAGCTTTTGCTCTACTAGCAAGTTCAACCCATGATGATTCCAGAAGTCAGCATATATCATAACACCCTGGTATTGAATTGTATTGATAAGTTTATAGGAAAGAGACAGCATGCTCTTCTTGCTGACTAAAATTTGCAACAACTTGGCAACCTGATTGAGGTCAGAATCAGCAATGGTGTGTACTTGAGATATAGATGTAATAAATTCTCTTATTTGTCTCAGGATTATAGTGTATTTTTTAGATAAGTTTAGGATAGCATGTAATTCTGTTAGCGATGAATTTCTGTGCTTATGGATATCCCAAAGCGTGAAATCTTTTATTAGTGGATAGTCGACCAGATTGATCATATTGCAGTTCAGTTTAATATTTGGGTTGAGGTGAATGCGTTGGAATAGGAGGAGAGCTTTATCTAGTTTCAGGGATTTAAAGATCTCCTGGAAGGAATTTAATTTTAAACTTAAGAATATGATGCAGCTTCAGGTTTTTAAGAGCTAAAGGGCCTAGGAATGGGAAATCTTTGGGGTTAAATTTATGGACCAGAATGTGATTATGCCACATTTTAACCCAAAGGGGAGTCAACTTTTCATCACTTGGGCAGTAATTGGCAATTGTGATTAATCTATTTGCATGAAGCATTATGCGGTATAGTTGAAGATCAGGCATGTTTAGACCTCCCCTTTCTTTTGGACAGATAAGTCTTTGATATGACACTCTAACTGACTTAAGATGCCATATGAACTTCGTAAAAGCTTTATGAATTTTAGTGAAAAATGAATTGAGAATAGGGGAGAAAGATGCATGTAAGTGGTATAGAAGCTTAGGGAGGATATTAATTTTAATGATGGACATTTTAAATAACATAGGACGCTTCATCTGCTCCCCCCTCCATAGGTCTTGCAAAAGTGCCATCCATACTTTAGATAAGTTGAACTGTAATGTGGAGGAAGATGAGTGATCATAATGAACCCCTAGATATTTGAAGGAGTATACTATGTGAAATGGTGAGTCTGGAAAAATATTTTCCTTGTGGGCTTAAGGATTGATTGGGACAATAAAGGATTTGATCTTATTGATTTTATAATCTGATATGGATGCAAAAGTCTTAAAGGTATTGGCTAATTTCTTGGTGTCTGATAAAGGATGTTCAAAATAGAGACTCAAGTCATCAGCAAATGCGGTCAGGCTGATTCTGGCATGAAGTAATCTAGGAACTGAGTGGTGTGTTTTTTGCAGGATGAGCAAAAAAAAGGGTTCTAAATATAAGTTGAAAAGAAGAGGGGAGAGAGGGCATCCTTGCCTAGTAGCATTTGAGATTTTTGTCGATT
This sequence comes from Protopterus annectens, assembly GCF_019279795.1. Taxonomy (NCBI): domain Eukaryota; kingdom Metazoa; phylum Chordata; order Ceratodontiformes; family Protopteridae; genus Protopterus; species Protopterus annectens. The sequence continues at coordinate 1,001,424,075 of NC_056730.1, read as the reverse complement.
GTGAGTTTTCTTTATTGATAGACATGTATATGAGCTGTTATAAAGAATTTTGATAATATTAATGAATTCAAGAGGTATATCAAAGAAAGGTAAGCGTGTAAAGGGAAAGAACCAGTTGACCTGATCAAAAGCCTTACACACATCTAAAACCATTGCATATTTGTGATTCTTGTCCTTCTTAGTGAGATTAATCATTGTTTCCATAGTCAGGGTATTGTCCCAGGTGTGTCTGTTCGACAAGAAATATTTTTGCTCTTTAGAGATTAGAGACGGAATTACTCTTTTCAGCCTTTTGGTTAATATGGATGATAAGATTTTAATGTCAGTGTTCATTAAGGAAATTGGTCTGTAATTGTTAACATTGGCATTGCCTAAGCTATTTTTAGGAATTAGAATTGTATTAAAGTGGTTGATATATAGGTTTGAGATACTGGTAATGGATATACCATTGAATACCAAGTAAAATGGGAGCTAGTTTAATTTTAAAGGTTTTATAGAAGTCTGGAGGGAAAACGTCTAGTCCTGGAGCTTTCCCAGTTTTAAGATTACCAATGGCATTTAGTACTTCCTGTTGAGTCAGTGAGGTAGAGAGGATTACCTTCTGATCTTCATTTAACTTTGGGAATGTGATATCGTTGAGATGATTTTTTATCACTGCAATTGGGATTTGGAGGTGGTTAATAGTATAAATATCTGAATACACTTGATAGAAAAGCTGAATCATTTGAGAATCGGATCTATAAAGTACATCTTCATGATAGATAAGGGCTATTCTGGGTGAATTCTGCTTGTTCTCAATTAACCTAGCTAGTGCTTTGGAGGGGGTTTGTATCAATTCAGAATATTTTGTTATGAATCTTAGTTCTTGTAGGGAAAGTTTGGATTGGTGAAGTTTGAACAGTTACTTTTGTTTCTCTAGCATTTTATTATCTAGTGATAAAGTATAATTTACTTGAAGCTTTTCATCTAATTTCCTAATCTCTGATACTAGATGGTTCTCTTTCTCTTTTCTCTTTTTATTTTAGGTATGTGGATTTTTGGATAAATATTCCTCTAAGAACAGATTTACACACTGCCCATTGAACATCAATTGGAATATTTGTGTCATGAGGGTTAGAGTTAAATTCCGTCAAAACATTAGCTATCTCATTGGTGACCATTGACAAATGCAGCATATTGTTTGTAAGAGACCAATTAAATGCTTTATTCAGTGAGGATGAGTTATGTGCAAAATTTATCCTTAAGTTATTCATCGAATGGTCTGAAAAAAATCTGGGTTCGGTTGAATAGTTTGCCAATTTATGAGTATATCTGACATTAGGAAAAAATCTATGCATGACCAAGAATTATGACATCTTGAAAAATATGTAAAATTGTTAATGTTCAGAGTGTCCTTATCAAAGTATATAGGGCCAACTAGGCTATAGTCAGAGATTAACTCCATTAGAACAAGGGAGGCCTGAGTGTTGCAAGATTTGGATTTGCTAGAACGGTCGATGTTAGGGTTAATGACTGCATTCCAGTCCCCACCCAGGATAAAAAAAAAATGGTTAGGAAAGTTAAGTAAAAGGTTATAGATTTTCAGAATAAATATCTGCTGGGCTGAACATGGTCCATATATATTTAAGAACAGGATTGGTTTAGTAAGCATTGGAGTTAGACATGTAAAATAGCACCATCTACCCTCTTGATCTGATCCCTTATCTATGATAGACAGTTTAAATGAATTTTTAATAATAATTACTACCCCTTTGGAGTTACAGCTATTCCCTGCTGAGATAATGTCTTTTATCCACTTCTTATTCTGTTCTTTTTTCCACTCTTCAGCTAAAATGTGTGATTCCTGAATATAGCAGATATCTGTTTCAGCCTTTACCAATAGGTACATTAAAATATTTCTTTTATTTTTGTCCTGGAGACCTCTAACATTCCAGGAACTTATTTGCCATACCTTATCTATGTCTATGGGGATCATTTGGTTAAGTTGTTTAAGAGATGACCTAGGATCAGGGGACAATTATATGGCTCGCTAACACAAATGCAGCACTAAACTCTCTCAAATCTACCCTAGTGCCTACCCACTTAACCCTTATATTTGAGAGAGAGAAAAGAACAAGAAATACCAATAAACATAATTTTATAACAATAAGGTAATTAGTGAACCTATAACAATATAATTTACAAAATTTATACAATATTGATGTAATTCCAAAAGTTGTCATTAGAAGCCATTCATAGAATATCCACCCAGCTCTTAACTGAAGGGTCTGCCAGTAGTACTAAAACTTGTTACATATTCATCAAAACAGCTAATATTGTAGGGCAGCTAATAAGGTAGGATGAAATCTGAGTACATAGAACACAGAATGGAGTAGGGAAAGAAAGTATAAATAAAACCTGTTTATGATCCACAACATATAAGTCAGATAAAATAAACTTAAAACAGTGCCAACTGAATGAGACAAACTAGTCCTAGCAATGGGTAATATATTTTGAAATAATTAAGTGATTCCCATAACACATTAATAATTTGTTCCATTAAAAAACTAAAATGCAATATCTCCTTCTTAAATCAACTGTTTAACCGTCACAGTATGTACACGTATTGGTTTATCATTATTGATATTGGAAAATATAGTGCATTATGCATGTGGACCAAACAGTGTGTACACAAACATAAATTGCCCCACAACAGAAAATATTAATTATATAACTAAATTTTACCTTCTCTAATGCCATGGCTACATGCAGAGTGAAATTTCAAACCCACAGTTTAAGAAAGTAGTAAAAAAGTGGAAGTGTGTAAGATAAAAGTTCAACCCAGATAATAAAGTTAGTAGGAAGGCTAAAGTGAAGATGCAAAGAAAAAGAAATGCTGGAATGGAAGACAGTCACAAGTTACACTGAGACCATGCTGTAGTTTAAAGATCATCTTCATGAACTAGGTTTGGCTATAAAACAAGAGAGGGAGATACGGAATGTGCATAATTTAATTGCTTTTCTAGATGCTGATGCTGCATAAAATCATTTCAGCAATATATAAAAGGGAAAAGAGAAAAGGGTAAAAAACTCTGCATATTTTACATAAAGCTTAAAAGCTTGAAAGTGAAATATTCATTTACACAACTTTGCACTGCTACCTATATTCCAATAGTAAAATTACCCAGGTTACTATACTCTAACAGGCTTTTAAATGATTTTTTTTCCATAATAAATCTTTATTGTTATATTATTTTCAAACACAAGTAAGATCAAAAATAACATATATTCACAAATCAAACATTAACTAATATCACTAATAACCACACTCTATATACAATATTTACAAGAATGCTTCCATGTAATACATTTAAATATAAAAAAGCATAAGAGTAAATGCAAGTAATAGACAATTGATTACTAAATTCTCTCCACACACATAAATAATTATTAATATTTCCAAGTTGAAAATACTATGCTAGTATAATATTAAAAATCTGTTCCCAAATTTTTGGATTATTAACATTTTTATTTTGTGGGTTTAATAGTAATTTATGAGCCAATATATGTTTTGTTGCTAGAACTCTAAAGTTCTGCCATGAAGTTTTAGATGGGTCTAACCAATTTGAAGCTATATAAAGCTTCATTAATAGAAACATATTAATATATATATAATAATTTCTGATTTAGGGATCTCTTTCAGGGGAATATGCAGAATTATAAATTTTCATGATAACGTTGTACTTTGGTAATCCACCTTCTGAAGTTGAATCTTAAGGGAATTCCAAAGTTTGAAAATACATTTACAACTCCAGAACATATGAAAAATCTTACAATATGGACAAATTGGTGAATTTTTGGGATTACATTTATGCAGGGTAAGCAATGCATAATATGCATTGTTCCAAATCATCAACTGGGTATATATTAATTTTTGAAGAGAAGTAGATTTGATGGTCAAGTCAATTGCTTTTAACATATTACTTCTATCTGTCAGTAAAATGTTCTCTTCCCAGTAGTTTGATAACAAAATTTTATCATGAAATTGAAATTCTTTAATTAATTGATTTGCTGTCATGATATATTTAAGATCCTGTTGGAGAACTTGCCACAACAAAGAGCATCTATTAATAGCCTATTCTTCCAGTTTAAAACTTTTAAAATAGCTTATAGTGAGTTCTCTAATTTGTCTCAGAATAACCAGCTACTTTTTAGGTAAGTTAAGTTGTCTTATTTGGTTGGTGGAACTGTCAAGATGTTTATATATATCAATCAAAGTTAGATTAACTATCAATGGAAACTTGTTGAGATCAATTAGTTGATTATTCAATTTTAAATTTGGATTCTTATGAAAGGGTTGAAAAACCATCATATGTTGAACCAAATCTAATGAATGAAATAAGTTATGTAAAGAAAATATGTCCGTTTTGATGTGTTCAATAATCCCATAGAATTTCAACGTATCCTTACCTAAAAAAAGTATTGCTTTAGGATTGATATTTAACTTTAGAATATATTTATAATACAGAACTACCCAAAGTGGTGTCCACTTAGTATTATTTATATCATAATTGGCAATACTTAAAATTCTATTAAAATTTACAATTAAATAATACATTTCAAAATTAGGTAATTCCAGTCCTCCTCTGTTTTTTGGGGTCATTAATTTATCATAAGATATCCTGGTTTTCTTTGGTTTCCAAATGAATTTAGCCAATTCTTTATGAATCTTTATAAAAAACATCTTCGAAAGTAATAAATTGGCTGACCTAAAAATATACAATAATCGTGGTAATATGTTCATTTTGATAATTGAAACTTTTGCTAACATTGGCAGTCGTAAATTTTTCCATCTCCCAAAATCCGAAATTATTTGTTCCCAGATTGCTTTAATATTATTATTGTAAACGTCTTTATTATATGTAGAGAACTCAATACCTAGATATTTGATATTTTCTTTAAATGATACCTGTCCCACTAAGGGCAATAACGAAAAGGGTTTAGGTGTCTTTAAAGGGAAGATATTGTTTTTTTTCAAGTTAATTTTATAATTAGAGACTTTTGAGAACTCATTAACAGCCTTCAATAATTTTTCAGTATCTGATAATGGAGATGCGCAATAAATGCTAAGATCGTCAGCAAAAGCTACCATTAATATTTTAGTTCTATAAATTATTGGGACATTATGATAAACATTTTGTTTAATATATAAAAACAATGGTTCAAGATAGATATTAAATAATAAAGGGGACAAAGGGCAACCCTGGTGTGTTCCATTCTTAATCTGTATTCTTTTAGAGAAGTTTTTATTAATATACAATGTAGTATAGGGATTATTATATAATATTTGTAAGATTTGGACAAACTCATGTGATATATTAAAATACGGTAAAAGATCAAACAAGAAATTTGTATCAACCCTATCAAAGGCTTTCTGGGCATCAATTATAAGGGCATAAATATTTAAATTATTTTGCTTAGCATGCTCTAACATAGTATGTAATGTGAGTGTATTATCACTGGTTTGTCTACCTGACATAAAACCAGTCTGTTCTTTGGAAATGATATGAGTCATGATTCTCTTCAGTCTAGATGCTATAATAGAGGTTAGAATTTTCATGTCTACATTTATTAATGATATTGGTCTATAATTATCTGGATTTTGAGGATCTGAATTGGCTTTATGTATAAAAATAGTTTTTGAGGCATTAAGATGTGGATCATTAATTTTATTCCTAATTATGTAGTTAAACACAACTGAAAGTATCTTACCGAACATATCTGCAAACTTTTTATAAAATTCCACTGTCAAGCCATCACGACCTGGTGATTTATGTGATTTCATATGCTGAATTACATATACTATTTCTTCTTCAGATATTGGTTTAACCAAGTCATTTTGAATGTCCTTTCCTATTGTTGGAAACTTAATTGAATGTAGAAATTGTTCATAATTCCTGTTAGGGGTCATATCCTTTTGTCCAGCATAAATATTAGTGTATATTTTCTCAAAGATATTAAGAACATCCTCAGTTTTAGAATATATTTTATTATTAAATTGTATTTCCGAAATCTGCATGGTTGGTTTCATTTGATTAATGATCCTAGCTAATGCTCTTGATGGTGTTTGAACATGATTGGCATACCTCACTAACGTCTTGTATTCTTGAAATGTTAATCTACTATTCTGAAGTAAAAAGAGATCCTTTTGACATTTAATCAGTTCCTTCTCTGTTTGCTCACGGAAATCCCTAATCAGTTCTTGATCAAGTAATTTAATTTTTATTTCTAAAGTTTGAATATCTTTGTTTAATATCTTTTTATAATAAGATGCTTTTTGCAAAAGTGTCTCTCCTATTTGAGCTTTAACTGTTGCCCATTCAATATCTGGGGCAAATTGTTGTTTCCCTAAACCAATCAATAAGTTTTTCAGGTACTTTGTAATTTCCAGTATTATATCCTCTTTATTCAATACATTTGGATTAAGAGACCAATTATAACCTCTTTGTCTCAAAGTATCCTTTACCCTCTTAGTAAAACTCAATGAAATTTTAGAATGGTCTGATATATAACGGGCATGTACAATAACTGTAGGTTCTAGATTGATCAATACTCTTGATATGAGGAAGAAATCAATTCTGGACCACATTTTGTGACATGGGGAATAAAAGGTAAAATTGCTTGTACTATTATCGTTATTCAGATAGTGAAATGGATCATATAATTGAAAGTCTTCTTTAAGATCATTCAGTGCTAATACAGCATGCTTGTTAAATGCTCTTTGTGGACAAGATCTATCCAACTTCGGATTCTGGTAGGTATTCCAATCACCTCCAACAATTAAATAATATCTATCAAATTGTGTTAAAATTGAATATAGTGATGCTATAAATAATTGTTGATCATTACAGGGAGCATATATATTTAAAAGTAAAATAGGTTTATCAAATAAGGTAGACGAAAGAATAACATAGCACCACCATCCATTTTTATCTGTATTAGAATCTAATATATTTTCCTTGTATTGATCTTTAATAATTATGGCTACCCCGGCACTATTTGACTTACCTTCAGATACTACTACTTCTCTAATCCATTTCTTTTTTTTAACATCACCCCATTGATCATTCATTAAATGCGTTTCTTGGAGTAGGATAAACCACGCCTTAACCTGCAACAATACATGTAACACCAGTTTCCACTTCTTCAAGCTCTGGAGCCCTTTAACGTTCCATGAATCTACTTCCCACATTTCAAAGATTCACTGTAAAATTAAAGTTTTGGAGAGAGAGAGCATAGAAAAAACAAAAAACAGTAAATTCAAAACCATACATAATCTGTAAGCAATCCTTATATCCCGTCCTCAACCAGTGCATACCCACTCTAACCCTGGACCAGGAGATGTATAGGTCCTGTATAATATAGAATGACAAAGGGTTTAAAAAAAAAGCAGATATAAAAACACCACAATGTAAAATTTCACACATGTATCACAATTAAGACCTATAAAACCTAACTTCACTACGACAAAGCCTAAACTAAACATTCCCTAACAAACACTGCCATAAACTACATCTCTTTGGTTAATTACTATTTAAAGAAATCAAATTAAAAATGTAACAGTACAGTACATGTAAAAAGAATAAAGTAAAAATAATAATGCACTTTTAGTAGTTGGATTAGCTATCTATACATAAACCACATGCATTAAAAAAGAGAAAAAAAAATACATACTAATATATAACCCTATATTAAAGCAAATAGACAGCAAATTGTTAATATCTTTGTTATACATTCACCTTATACTAATTTCATAATAAAGCAAGCTTCTAACTAAATAAAATAATAAAAATAACACAAAACATTAAAAACTATGCTGACAGGTTAAATAAACATTGCTAAATCCCTGCACCCTCTCTAAATAATATAACTACAAAATGTTGACTAAAAGTTAATAAATGAAGTTCCTAACAAGTTCTTATGTGCTTAAATTACTATATAACAGTGTTATTTAATGTTAAATAAACAAGAGAGTGTTTAAAACAGTTCTCTTCAGTTTTCCAAACCAGGAAGTCCTGTGAAATGCTCGCGATGGGGGACCGCTTTTGCAGATGGACTCCCGGAAGTGCCACAATGAAATCTGCACCCTTGACAGCATTTTAAGCACTTCCTGTCTTCCTCCTTGTCAAAAACAGATCTTAGAAGCCATAAAATGTCAGGAAACAAGTGCAGGAGATCAAGATAAGGGAAAGCAAACAGTTTTATTACTCAGGAAAAGGCCTAAAGCTTCACAAATGCAAACAAAGGATTACCCAGTCCTCGAAGCACAGTAAACAATGAATCTAGCCTCATCAACATGCCAGTCCCAGCAAAAGTTCAATTCAAGTCTCTGATGCAGGTAAAGCCTTGAAAATTTTAAGAAACAGATTTCTTGCTTCATTTTTGGTGGAAACAGAATGTTTAACCCCATCCACTGTAAATATAAGCATATTAGGATATTTCATTTGAAACTTAATTTGTTTGTCAATAAGAAATTTGCAGTAAGGAGACAGAGACTGTCTAGCCTGTCTGTTCTGTATAGGTAAATCCTGTGTCAGAGATATTTTATTGTTTTTCCACATAATATAGCCTCCACCTTGTTTTTCAGTAATAAGTATTCTATTTACATCTTGATAATTAAGCAGTTTAACATACACAGTTCTAGGAAAATTAGAAGCTTGTACCTCTCTCAAAGCTCTGTGTGCTCTTTCCACGATGATTTGCTTCACACTATCAGAATCATTTTAAAGCACTGCAAATATTTGTAGTATGGATGGAATTAGTTCATTATACTGAATGGATTCAGGAATCCCTCTGACAATGATATTGTTTCTCCCGGATCTTGCTTCTAGGTCTGTAAGCTTACTTTGTATAGCCTGTATATCCACATCATGCAGATTAGTTTTTTTTTCCAGTAAAACTAATTTGTCCTCAGTATCAGAAATTCGAGCCTCCATCTCATCCATTCTTTCCAGCAACTGAGTACATGAAATTCCAAATGATTGTATTTGACAAGTCAGTTCTTTTAAAGCCGTATAGGCAGAAGTGCAGTTTTGATATCCTCCATATTTAAAGCTTGATCAGCTTTAGTTTTAGTCCCTAGTTTCTGTTGTTCCTGTGCTTTAGTAATTTTTTGTCATTTAGTAGTCACATCTTTTAATGGTGATTGCAATTCCGATAATTTTGAGGCTTTTAAATTCTAAGTTCTTATACCAAAACATATGTTTCTTGTGTAATAAATATATTGACACCACAGTATTTGAGTACAGATTGTTTCCCTTTTCTGTCTTGTCACAAAAGCGTGCATAGTGATGGTCTTGGCAAGAGAAGTTCAGATCTGTAGACTCATATTTTAAGAGAAAATACCTTTGTCACACTTTGTCAGGGTTTCAAGCCTAACTTTGTCTTTAATAGTCCAGCATGTTAAAAAGTATCACACAAAAACTACTGTTATTTAAATAAGTAAGAACCTAAGGAAGAAAGCATCCCATTAGGATACAGCTGTCATATTCAATATAAACAAAACTGAGCGGCAGACATTACTGCCTGCCCAACTTCTCAGACACCACCACCCCATTTATAAAGTTAAGACCACTCAAACATCCTGATAATAATGCTTCCTCATCGAGTAAATAGTTGGAATGAACAAAACAAGAGGATAGGCCATCAAAACAAGCACACGCAAAAAAAAAAATATTATAAATTATTAGTCTCTACTCGGAGAAGTAAAGCAGCTCAAGACTGGTCACTATATCATGTCACTTAAAAGTAAAGAGGATTTTGCTGATTGAGTTTTAACTTAGCTCACTCCAAGCCCTTCTTCAATAAGAATCCCATACCTGTTGTAAATCGGGCACTAGATGTTTACAAATTTTGCAGCAAACCTCCCGAAAGGACAGCAAAAAGAACGCCACATAGTAAGTGCACAAATAACAACTGGCATTCTCAGTCACCATCATCCACTGGTTTTGCATCTCCCCCTACTCTGCAACCCCACTGGCTACCTTCTGACATTATTACTCCTTCCTGGGGAGCTGGGCTGCAGGAAACCAGGGCTTTGATAACCCCAGCTATAGACTAGGATGCACTAGAACAGGATTACCATAGCAATTGTCATACTGTCAGTGAAACGGCATGGTGAGTCTGAGCACAATATTGTCTGGATTAAAAAAAAAAGTTGAGTGCTTTATTTTAGTTATTAATATTTGTAGACAACTAGCATCAAAATAGCTCTTTAGCTACCTTTTGGATAGTGTACAGAGCCAAGAATTACTATTTTTTAAGAAAGAGTTACTATAAATCTAAATAAAGCTTAGAACGTGGTAAAGATGAATTGCTTTTATACTGTTTTATCTTGGGATTTTCTTTGCAATGAGTGTATATGTTGCTTTAAAATTAAAAAAAAAGTATATCTTTAAATTGTTGGACTTGACAGTTAGGGCGCATATTATTAAATATGTTTAAAAAATGAACAGATGCGGAGCACCTCTTAAGTAGGGAGATAAGGTGTATCCCTTTAAATTGGAAGAGTACCACTCTTACGTACTCATGAGAAGTCCGCTCTGGTCTCCCGAAGGTAGTAAAATCCCAGGATGTTTACCGGTGTTGCAGAGAGACATTGCTGATCTTCTTGCTCATTTATTTCTGCAATCAGCGGGAACACTTTTAGAGAATGGGCAGTCACTGTACAGGAGCCAGATTTATTTAACGCTGTTTAGGTTAAAGAAGAAAAAAAACAGCAGAAAATCCTTGGCACTCTTTTTCTGTAGATATGGTGTATTCACCTATTAAGATGAAATGGAGTCATCGCTCCAGTGTCCCCCTGGAAACAGCAGGTTGGTAAAATCATTTCTGGTCATTAGAAACAGCAACGGAAGAATACTTTAATTTGATTTTATCTAGTTATTCGGAAGTTAAATCACAACCGGGATGAAAGAGAGACTTGGGACTGACAAAACCATATAAATTGAATCAGGTATAGAGTAAAAAGATAATTATTGAGTTCATGATTCATTTTTTTTTCCCAAAACATTTCAAGAAAGTATAACTTGCTTCTTTGGGTAACGACATTATAAACCTTTTGTCGTTGTAGTAAAAAGACAGAGAGTTCAGAAATTTCATCTGGAACCTGATATTCCATTTAATGAAGTCTGCACAGAATGCAGAGAGTTTGCAGAGTTTTTCTTTAATTTCTTACGGAAGATCTTGGGAGATAGAAATAGCAAAGGTATTCTAAGTGGTGTTTTGTTTTTTTTATATGCAGACAAGATCGCTTGAACATCTTGGAAATTCAGAAGTTTCACATACACGGATCTTGGGGCTGTAGTGCTTTGGTACTTTTGGAGGGCTTGGTGTGCCCTTTCAATTGTGCATTCCGACTGTGGATCTTTGGATTGTAAGAGAGAGCAGAATATTCGTTTTAGAGTTGGAAGTAGCTGACTTTGTTCATGCTTTTCTGGCAAGCCTCTAATAATAAGATTATTCCATCTAATCCTTGCTTCCAGATCCAAAATTTTAAGTGAATGTTAATTGGGACTTTTCCTTGGTTTGTAGCTCTGAATCAATATGTTCAATTTCTATTTCATTGGATTTGGATCTTCCCTCCACTAGATCCAGTCTTTCAGAAATCTGTTTAATTGTGCCACTGAAAATATTAAGTTGTTCCAAGAAGCCTTGAACAGCTGATTATAATGGTAAAAGGGCACTTTTTAGATCGTCTAAGTGTGGAGTTTTTGGCCTTCTTTTTAGTGCATTCCTTCACTTGTTCCTGTTGAAGTTTAGATGTTTTTTATCTTTTTGGGATAACTTCTTTCTCCGGGGATGATATAGCTGACAGCTTGTTTTTTTTATATTTGTGTGTCCATGCTTTTTATTTCTTTCGGCATTTTATCACTTTGGAATTGCTTGCTTACTCCCCTCGTGGTCACTGTCTGTTACTGAGGTGCTGAAGCCTTCAGGCCTCTAATGTACATGTGGATGTTCTTTCCGATGGCAGTTAGATGAAAAAACTAAGTTAATCTTTTAGATTTGCGATCTTTAAAGGAAAGTACTATGTAGATAAGTTCAGTGCAGATTCTCTCCTACTAAGTAAACTTTGTATGATGCAAATTGCTGGCAAATGCAGGTTTTCTCCAGAGTTTGTTCAAGAGCTGTATGGAGAGGGTGCAACTTAAATGACCACCATCTTGGGCTCCTTTTCAGATATTTTTAAACTGAAATTTTTTTACTGTTGAATGTATTGTTTTCTGATGAAGTCTAATGACAAAAGCGGAAAATGAATTGTTGTTTACGCTACATTTGTGCCTCTTGTTCTCAGTTTATGTTCCAGTTTTTGTGGCTTGTTGTGATATTCTGGAGTTTTTAGATGTATCTAAGCATCAACTCTGTGGGCCTAGTTGTGTTAAGACACTTCGCATATACATGAGCAACTAAGAAGCGCACTGAGCATGCCTGGGCATCTCAATAACCCCAACAGGGATCTCTTGTAATATACATGAGTTTTGTAACTGACAGAGGCAGTAAAGATCAAGTCTGCTCTTTTAATTAGGTATGCCACATGTATCACACACAAACACACACACACACACACACACACACACACACACACACACACACACACACACACACACACACACACACACACGCGTGCATGCACATTTAAAAGTATCTTTCACAAATGCATGCTACCCTGAAACACCAGCATTTTCATTGCTGCATTATGGACATTCCACTGCAAGTCATTCTACTGTGGTGCCCTATGTGCCGAAAAAAAAAAACCCTTAAATTAGTCTGACTGCAAGTGATCTGTCAAGATTCTCTGGGTTAAGATCTGCTGAATGACCTTGGTTGTGGCAGGGCAACTTGATAGTGCATTAAGTAGTCTAAGATCTCCCAATATCTGCTGCATAAGGACCAAAATGACCATCCAGTATAAAGGAGATGTGTAGCACAGTCTTGTCAGAGCATTGACTGATACGACTGGCATATCCTACTCTGATGAGTAGTGCAGACACCACTACAGTGACCTGCATAGGTGGCATCCGGACCTTCTTAATTAGTTAGATGAAGAGGTTAGAACACAGATTCCTGAGATGGATTGTAAGTATCTGTGCAGTCGGCAGAGACATATACAGCTTTCTTTCATAGTAAAGTATGTTGTAGACATGTTACTGAATGGTATATTTTATAGTACAGCTTTGAAGGGCATAAAGGAAAATTGTCTTCTGCATCTAAAAAGAATGGAAAGATTTTCTAGGTACAGGGTTAAATCTTATTTAATTTCTTTCTGTAATTACAATTATGTTAAGCATGTATATTAATAGTTTAGCTACCTGATAGCATGCTTGTGTGTCAACTTGGAAAACGGGGTATGGGTAGATGTATATGTATTCATAGCATGTTTAGGATGTTATTCAGAGTATGATCAATACAGTTATTCATATTGTCTGTGAGTGATCTTTGCAGTTTGATTCTTGTACATCTACTATTGTGACAAAACAGGAAAGTTGTAGAAAGGCAGTTAGGCACAAGCTCACCGTATTGTCTCAACACTGAATAGTTAGGTTATTATTCCTATCCAAAATATCATGGCCACAGCAGCACATGCCAAGATTGCTACCACTCTGTCACTCTATCTCTATTCACTATGATCAGATATTAAATTCCAGCATAAATGTATTTTACATATTACAATCAAGTCGCTCGTCATACTGTACCTTTATACAGCAGTACTGATATATTTCTATGATGTCATTCATTAAGTAAGTCTCACCATTGTTGCTATACTTTCTTTAAAAAGATTTTATGTTTGTTATTTTATTTATCACCATTTCCTTTCCCATTTTTTACGCAGCAGTGCCAGTAGCAAGGTCAAGGTCTATGGTCCGCTAGCAGGCGCAGTCATTCCCTGTCCCTTCCTATACAACATCCTGGGTTTCTTTCCTCAGGGCTGCAGTAGGTTATAGCCAAGTGGCCCCCTGCTCCTGCCCCTGGTAGTACTTCAGCTGCTGGGTGCATCATTACTCCCTCCAGGGGTACTGAAAGAGGTACTGATTTTTGTCACACAAAAGGAGATGATGGAGATGTCAGGGGCAATTATAGACCAGTGGCTTGTAGCCCATATTGACCCCCTAGAAATGCTTCTCTTGTCACATTATTGCCTGCCCCTGCCCTCAAGATTTCTGGCAGGGTACAGTGGAAGGGCGGTCAGAGTATCACACAGACAGTACCCACCCTAAACCCCATTCCAGTGTTCCACTCTTTTATATGTCAGTGCCCTGTCCTGTTTGTTGTCCAGTCCTCACCATCACAGTCCTGTCTTTGTTTGTATGCTTCTGACTCAACCGTCTCTCCCCATCCACAGTATGTCAGCATCTTAGCTGTCAATCTTTGACTACTTTATTTATTTGTGCATTTGCCCTTGTCAGTGATCATCACACTCTTACTATACAATTTGTTTTCTTAAAAAAGAAATGGGTATCTATTCCACAAAAAAAGTTGTACCATCCATCTGTTCCTCCCTCTAACACACACATTCTTACCTTCCTTAATTTTCTCCTGTATTATCCTCTGCTTCCTGCCATTTTGAAAATAGGATCTGTCCTAATTGGGCTTCTCCCTGTCAACAAACATTAAATAAATAAATAAATAAATACATTTTGTCTTCTGTTCTATTCTCCCATTTCCATACCTTTTTATTGTTAAAAAGATTTAAACATTGCACTTGGTTTTTTAAAGTTGTATTCTGCTTTTTCCAACTTTTCACATTCTAGCATGTGTACACACTGTGTATATACTTCCACTGACCTTGTCAGGTTTTCTCATCAGTAGCCTAGCTGTGGCTTTAAATTCACCTCTTTCACCCTAGGTGCTGTTCTTTGCATGAACAGATTTAATATTTAACTATGACCAAGGCTGCACATTTTCACCTTTCTAATTGCTAAAGTGCTATGGGCTGCATCCTTCATAAACTATCCCTCCTGAGGCATTTCATGATCATACCGGGCATGTTTCTAAATCCCAGTCTATACGTGGAAAGCTTTGATGAATACAAATCTTTCCATGGGTTTAAATGAACACTGAAATGTAAAGCTACTGTAAAGACTCCCCCCACCTAAACAGTAACTGGATGGTGTAGATTTAAGAAACGTATATAAAGGTTCTCTTGCCAATTTTTCATTGTCCAAAAAAAAAAATCATTGTTTTTCAGAAAAACATAAGTGCTAACTTTGATTTAGCTGTATTTTAATAAAAGTAACTTCCCATCTGAACTTGAGCTGGTGCCTTTTTTTTTTGAACTGTGTCTACAACAGGAGTATTTTTTTCCTTATCTTTTTATTAGCTCTAATATTTTGTGGTAATATATCCAAATCTATAAGAAAACACTTAAATGATTTACTTTGTAAGCAGACCTTTCCCTTTCTCATTATTCTGTCAAGGGAATTCTAGCTCTTGGAGGCATTTTAATGATGCCTTATTAAAGTGTGATTCTGCTATGAGTTGACTAAGTATGATCAAGCAAGTTTGGTGAGATCCTTCACGCAATACTAATACATATACAGAAGCAGCATTCTGTTTATTTATTCTGCATTTCCCAAGGCTTCAGTTTACATAGACTAATCCTGTAGCTGCACTTAATGAGATTTGTGTGTGTTTTTTTATATGTACATAATTTTATTTTATACAAGTGAGTCAGCCACTTAAGTAACAATTACTGTTTTTGCCTCACATATAAGACAAGAAAACCAAAACAATGTATGACTGTGCAGCCCTAACGGTAAACTCCAATAAAAACATGAAAAGGCTCATGTAGTACCGAACCACCACCGTGGACCACACAGACATGATTCTTTAGTTAAAAGTTGTAGGAAACCAAATGGACTTGTTCAAACCAGAAAAATGCTTGGGCTGTCACAAGGAAGCTTAATAATAAAGTTTATTTTAATTAAATAATATGTACAAGCAATAAAATTGGCTGAGCGCTTTCATCTTCTAATTTCAGGACTTCATCAGAACTGTTCAGTAATAGCATTGCCATCAGTTAAATAATTCAAAAGAGATCACATGATTCAAACAAGTAAACACAATCAATTAAATAAAAGGCACAGTGTCTGAAAAGAACTGTGACCAACTAATATTAAATAGAGCTGTCTAAGGCAAATAAATAAGCAGTATAAAATTATCTAAAATATTTCCTATAAAAACCTTGTTGAAAACTCAAAAAAAAAAATACTAGTGTGTTAAAACAGTGAATCAAAATAAAAGCTGAGCAGTTCTATACTTTAAAACTCTGGCAATAGACATATGTTCGTTCAACCCTTTATCATTAGAGGCATTAGATGCATTCAGTTTTAATTGCCATAACAACTCATTTCTAATTTTGTTTCCTAAGAACCTCTTCTGTTGTTCACTGGTATCATTTCTATAATGCCAAAAAGAAACTTTGTAAAGTTGTCACATATCTGAGCATGTGTACATACTTAATTATTCCTACTGTCGATCAAATCTATAGACCATATTTTAAAGGACTTCTGGAATTTTATTACTAAGATTAAGGTGCAGTATTTTATCAACTCCACTATTTTTTTCTACTGTGGATGTTGTAGATCTTTTTACCTCTATATTTCATCAAACTGGTTTAGAGTTGTTTCATGAGGCCATCAAGGAATTAACTCAACTGGATGGCCCGACTATTAATTTCATCATAGAATTGATGAAACTTATTTTATTTAACAACTTTATGATGTATGAGGGTAACTATTATAGGCAGGTGGAGGGAGTAGCTATGGGTGCAAGGTATGCACCCATATACGTGAACATAGTATTGTTCAGCTGGGAAAAGATTTTTGTTCTGGGACATTCGTTCACTATCCATTGGCACATTTATATGTGGTATTTTAATGATATTTTTATTTCATGGAAGGAGTGTGATGCTAATATGCATTCAAGTTTTCTTTCTTACATTAGTAACTCCTCCCTTTTTTGGCTTTTATAGGCCACCACTGTACAGATTCTATAGACTGCTTGGATGTGAAAATTTTTAAGGATACAATTTTTAAGGACACTGTTCAAGGCTGCTTTGGATCTAAAATTTACAGAAAACCTGCTTTTTCTAACAGTTACCTTGAAACATATTAAAAGGAATATTTTCATTGGGTAGCTTCTTAGGGCAACTAGTATGTGTTCTGATTTTTAGCATTTTAAGAATGAAGTTGAGTTTGTAACTAAGATGTTCTTAGAAAGAGGGTGTCCCTCAGACTTGTTGAACCTTATTAGCTATGAAGTTACACAAAATTGGGGTACTAGATACATCCCATTGTTAGGGTAAGGTAGTTCCACACAACTTGGGACAAATACTGGATCTTTTACTGAAAAAAACAGCAAAAATAATTTTTCACACTCATTAGTAATAACCTGCAGAGGACTTGTGAAAAATATAAAATATATTGTTACTAAAAACTGGAGTATTTTCACGACTAATAACTGTATTTACAAGGCTCTGGGCATAACTCCTTCCTTTATGTTTAAATGGGTAAACATTTAAAACAGTTATTTGAACACCAACATATCACTTCTATAAAGGCAGCACATAAGGGTACAAGGAAGTGTGGTTCATGTCACTAGTGTAGTTATATGGAAATGGAAGACGTGGTGGGCAACCCTCCCATTAGGATAACCTTGGGTGATGGTAATTGTGCCACAGAGGAGGTGATTATACAGCTATATGCCAAAAATGTTTTTGTTATTATGTAGGGAAAACTGAGAGGCAATTTTGAAAAAGGATATACAAGCACTTGCATGCTATTAGTGAAGGCAACAGGAACAATTCATTATGTACGCACACTCAGATATGTGAACCTATGAATCTGTGAACTCCAAGATCACAGTACAGTAGGTAAAGTATAAATACCCTGATCTCTATTATACCACAATATCCATAAAACTTCTTTGACTTTTCAAAAAGTCGACCATATGGTCTTGACCATATGAAGTCCGACTTTCTGGAAAGTAAATCTTCCAAATGAGACCTATATATATATATATATATATATATATATATATATATATATATATATATATATAAATGGATGGTGCAGTGGTGCAGTGTTAGTGTTGTTGCCTCACAGCATGAGATTCTCAGCTGGAGTGCCTTCTGTGCAGAGTCTGCATGTCCTTATTGCATTTGTCTGGGTTTTCTCTGGGTGCTCCGGTTTCCTCCAACGTTTCGAAGACATGCGTGAAGCATTTCTCCCTGGCCCTACACTGAAAATTGGCTTTCTTCCAAGTTGAACTTTCCTGGTAAACAAATGATAAATATATAATAAATAAATATATATATATATATATATATATATATATATATATATATATATATATAGTTCACTACAATTGCTGAATGTTACAATTATCAAAGAAAAAAAAAAGCAAGTAGATATGACTAAAAGACAGATGATCACATATACTGGATTTTTTTTCTGTGCAATTGTGCAGTACAGTGGGGATCTGGGACTTTACCCTCTCTCCTCAGTTTCAGTTATGGAGTTGGCATATTATATTAGCAGGAGTGTGAGGAATGTAGGGGGGACTTGCCCACCTGCAAAAAACATGTTTAAATTGTGTTTACATTTTTTTTTTCAGCAGTAAATGATCGACCATTTGTGCTTGCTCATTGGTCGTTTGCTAATGTGATTTAACAATCAAGTGTAGAACACTCATATACACACACACACATATGCACATATATTTACATGTGTGTGCATGTGTATGTGGGGGTATACATATCTTTATAGCCTGGAGAAACTCACTAAATAAAGGTTTCAAATGAAAGTAAATATTAGAAATAATTCTGCATTTGGTGTGTGGAGTGTGTAGAAACAACTCCTATTGTAAACATGAAGTACTCCTTTAATAAAAATCATGAGAACATTTTATTATATTAGCCAGAAAAGTGTTGTTGTCATTTAAAGCTTGAATATTGCTTTAAGAGCAGAGAGAAACTTTGCTGTGTTTACTAGAATGGGTTTGTTTCAATTAAACAGTTAATGTTGCATAAAACAAGATTTGAGCTAAGCCCATTCAAAGTGTTGAATCCCTTTTATAATTTCTCCAATTTTTTGGGGGTTTCTAATACCATGACATTAATGAACCCCATTCCTAAGTCAAGGTACAATTAGAATTCATTACTTAATACTGTTTCATTCTTTGATGTCAGCCAAAAGTACTCTTGGCAGCACCCACAATGTGCCCAGTAATTACTCCTTCTGCAATTCATATGGGGTTACATGTATTGGTAACATATCTAAATATGATTATAGATTTATTTTTATAAAGCCCATTAATCCTACTACTATTGGAACTGTCTGGCTATCTTTCTTTTATATTGCTCTTGTTTCTGTCTGCAGATCCTGATATTTTAAGACTTTTTTGTCTCTCTGTACGCAAGACACTGTAGTCACTGGGTGTGGCAATTTTAATGATCAATGCTACTTTTGTCTTCTTTTCATGGACCACTATATCCAGTTTTCTAGCATCTATCTTTTGAACTGTTGGTAATGCGTTATTCCATGTGATGTAAACTTTATCATTTTCTATGATGCATTGTGGCACATCTTTCCTGTGTTTTTCAGCCACTTCAATACCATAATGTTTGCACAATCCCCAGTGCAACAGTATTGTCATAGTGCTATGCCTTTCAGTATACAGTCCTTCTGCCATTAGCATGTCAAAACCAGCAATGAGGTGTGCGACTGTTTCCAATTTGGTTTTACAAAACCTATATTTCTCTATTTCTCCCATATGTTCAATGGACTTTGCAAACCAGCTTGTACGTAGCCCACTATCCTGGGCCGCCAATATTAACCTTTTATCTCTTGGTTTGAATTTGCCTCTCCTTAACCATTCCTGCATTTGTTCCTGATCAACATGAGGTTCTTCCAGACATTTTCTATACTTGCAACTATATTTATGCATTTTCTGCATTGCTTGCCTTCTCACCTGGTCCTTCACCTTATATTCTTTCTTTTGTTTTTTGGCACATTCAGTTGCTGCCTGATTTTTTATTTACTTTTGGTGTGATTTCCATTCCTGCTTGACGCCGATATGCTTCTGCTAGATTAAGCAGAGAAGTCATCTTAGATTTATTCTCCTCATGTTTCAAAACTTTCACTATGTTTGGGTCATTTGAGGTCAGCAGATATGTGTGGAGTCCCACAGTTGCAGATCTATACATGTAGTGCATCCCTCCTTTGAAATGGGGGATACATATAATCTTAGTATGCACTGATTTTTATAAATCATTTGGTGAACATGAAGAATCATTCTTGTTTTCCTATTTAATTTATCCAACACATTTTGGGGCCAGTCAGTCACTCCAAAACTGTAAGTTAGGACAGGAAGTGCAAATTGGTTTATAGCTTGGATTTTGTTCCTAGATGTCAACATTGTTTCAGGATTAATTTAAGTCTTCTAAAGTATTCCTAAGTTTTATTCGCATTTGTTCATGTTCTATTGTTGATCCTTCATCAATTCCCAAATGTTTATACACTCCCTCTTGCTTAAGTTCTTTTATATCACATTCTTGTCCCAAACTGATATTTTCCTAGTGCTGCAGTTTTCCTGCTTTAAAGGTTGCTTTTACACATTTATGAAGACCAAATGACATTCTTATATCATCTGAAAAAGTTTTGACAACTTGCAGTTGTACTTTCAGTTCCTCATCTGATGAGCTATAGTTTTAAATCATCATCAAAGAGAAGATGAGAAGTCTTTACACTTTGTTGTTTTCTAGGAGCCAAATTATAGCCATGACCTAAGCTGTTAAGTAGACATCTTAATGGGTTAAGGGAAAGGCAGAATAGCAGCAGTGACAGAGAGTCACCCTGGAATATCCCCCTTTGAATTTTTATCCCTGGAATAATAATTTGTCCTTTATCATGGCTTAATTGCAAAGTCATCTGAGACTGCTTCATGCGCATGGTCACTGTAATGTAATCAATCAGTGAAGGGTGTATCTTATGCATTTTTAAGCACTCTTTTATCCATGAATGTGGGATACTATCAAATGCTTTTTTGTAGTCATTCCATGCCATACTTAGAGTCTTCCTTTTTTATTTTTCTCCCCTATGACTTTATTTAACAACAAATTATCCTTTATTCCATATGACTTTCTTTTATTGCCCTTTGTTCTACTATCATAATTTAGTTTTCTTCTAAATGACTATAAACTCTGTCGACATCAATTCCCATGTATAGTTTATACATCATTGGAAGGCTAGATATCGGTCTATAATTTTTACAGTAGCTTACAGATTCACTCTTAAGTAGGAGCATTATTTTTCCTGTTGTTAGTCAGGTTGGTGTCTGGGGTGTGCATATAAATAGTCTTTACTCATTGCTAAATCTTCGTGCAAAGATATTAATACTTTTAACCAAAAGTTAGGTACTGCATCTTGGCCTAGTGTTTTCCAATTAGAGGCTTTTCTTAACTTTGTTTCAGTCTCAATGGCTGTTATTTCATCCCTTTTTATATCATGTACCTTTAAACTTCTTATTCTTTTGACTGTCCTTTTAATTTCTCCAAGTCTTTTGGGTTTCTAATACCATGACGGGAATGGACCCCATTCCTAGGTCAAAGTACGATTAAAGTTCATGAAATTAGTATTGTTTCGCTCTTTGATGTTAGCCAAAAGTAATTTTCGCAGCACCTGCAATGTGCCCAGTAATGGCTCCTTCTGTAATTCGTATGGTGTTACATGAATTGGTAACATATCTAAATACAATTGTAAATTCTTTTTTATAAAATCAGTTGCTACTACTACTATTGGAACTGTCTGGGTATCTTTCTTCCACATGGCTCTTATTTCTGCCTGCAGATCGAGGTATTGTATGACTTTGTGTCTCTCTATACACAAGACACTGTAGTCACTAGGTGTCACGATTTCAATAATCAATGCTACTTTTGTCTTCTTTTCTTGGACCACTATATCCAGTTTTCTAGCATCTGTCTTTTGGACTGTTGGTATTGGATGATCCCATGTGATGTAGAATTCATCATTTTCTATGATTCTCTGTGGCTCATGTTTCCAGTGTTTTTCAGCCACCTTGATACCATGTTGTTTGCACAACCTCCAGTGTAACAATCTCGCCACATTATTATGCTTTTCAGTATACAGTCCCACTGCCATTAGATAGTTGCAACCAGCAATAAGGTGTGTGACTGTTTCCAATTTGGTTTCACAAAACCTACATATATCTGTTTCTCCAACATGTTCAATGGACTTCGTGTACATAGCCCACTATCTTGGGCTGCCAACATTAACCTTTCATTTCTTTAAATTCACCTCTCCTTAACCATTCATGTGTTCATTCGTGATCAACATGAGGCTCTTCCAGACGTTTTCTATACTTGCAACTATATTTATGTTTTTTCCACATTTCTTGCCTTCTCACCTGGTCCTTCACCTAACTGGTCCTTCACCTTATATTATTCTTTTGACTGTCCTTCTTGGAGAGTGATGTGATGAGAGAGAAGCAGGACTAAAAATCTGCATGATCATAAAAGGTGAAACTATGGTCTGTCCTTTTAGAGAATTCCAAAAGATAGAGAGCTAGTGAGACTGGATTCTTGTATTCTGAATTGGATTGTCTAAGTCACAAGTAAATTATCTCACTCAGTAAATGACCATGGCCAAATTTACACTTGTTGAAAAATAATTGTATTCATCTGTCACTCATTATTATAAACAGTGCTGTAATATGCTCAGTTTTGGCCTAAGCATATTCTTCAAAACACTTAAACCCCTTAATTGACATCCTCCTAAGCACTTGAACCAGACGCAGACATAATTCAACTCCATCTCCTTTAATATTTTCATTTCCTCCTTACCTATTAGGAAGTGGTGGCTCCAAGCTCCTTTTCTTGCTTGGGCACATTAATGGTTCAGTAGCTAGCTGATGGGGCATGTAGACCATCAGAAAAAACAGCATCCCAATAAAATATAGAAAAAATGACATGTGCTAACTTATGTATAATTTACCATTAAAATAAAAGACAATTTCCCTGAGTAAAAACAGTGAATGTCATAATTTTACAAATCCTGACAATGTTCGCCACAGAGGAAAGTATACTAACTTGTTATGCTCACAGATAATGGTTTGGATGAAGTGTTGGTATGCTACAGTGTAACAAGTCAAGGGTGTAGCTACCAATACAAAATAGGTTGGAAAATGTTATGCACAAAGGCAATTCTGCCTCAGCAGAGAAAGGAAAATATAACTAACCCAAATTCAAAAACAAAAAGTTAGATTGTTGTCCTGTACTGCATTGTAAGGAAAACATTTTTAAACAAGTACAGCACATTTTGCCAATGTTCAACATTAAAAACACATCTTGCCAGTGCAGACACTGGTAAACAGCAAAGCAGTTTAAATGTCTGATAACAGTTCTTTGAATTAGAGGTAAGAATGGTCAGTTAACAGCTCCTGGATTACAATGATAGTTTTGACACCTCAGGGACTGTTAGCACCTGGATTGAAAATTTGAAGCCCTAAAACATGCAATCCATCTAATTTATTTAGTTGAGCATTTACAACTACTGCTGAAGAGGTAAGAGCTGCACTGAAAACAAAAATCACAATAATTCAAGGAAAAAAAGTGAAAATGAAAACAGGTTCCCGAAGAAGATACCTGTGACTCACACTAATGTCATTTTATTTACATGGACATTAAAAAGTGATGTCCTCCTCAGAGGGCTTTAAAGAGACAGAGGGAAAAGGCCTCCAAGATCTCTTTAAAGCAGCAGGTCCATTGAGATATAATAGGATAAAATAGCCATAACCACTTAATGGTTCTGTTGCATTAAAATAATGAATACAAAGATAAAATGAAATAACTGAGATGGCCTTTTTTTTCCAGTGGAGACCCAAGGTTTTATTTATACTGACTAAGGGAAATTTGGCAAAGACACTGGGGAACTTCTCCAACTCTTTTTGATATGTGCCACATGATCTTTTAGATGTGCCATGGGATCTTTAACATCCATCTGAGCTATCACCAACTCAGGCAGACGGGGCATCGGTTTAACAACTCATTTGATGGATGGCACACCCAGCATGGCAGCACCCCACTTATACTACACTGCAGTTTCTGTACTGCAAAATCAGTCCAAGTACTTAGCATATGAATACAATGCACAACCTTCTGCTTCAAAAGAGAGTCTATTACCTGTTGACATGTAAGTCAGTTTTCCAGCTCACTTCAAGGAAAACAGCATTGAAAGACAAAAACTGTTTCAAACAAATACAGCAAAATGAAACTGCTAGCACTATATTTCTGGTTTGCTGAAAATACACCAACAGAAATTATTTAGATCTGAATGTTTTGATGTAGCACCATACCTCTTATCTTATTTGGTCAAGAATTCTAGACAAAGTAAAAAATATTTGGTGGGAGTTACTATTGTAAAAAATGTATAAATATTACAAGTTTGCATTAATATGCATTTTTTACATGCATTATGTACTGTGTGCATCTGACAGCGTCAGCCCTAAAGCACTGTCTTCTCAACTGCTGCTGGCAAAAGGTAAGTCACTCTTCTTAACAATAAATAAATGGGGTCGTAGATTGTGGTATCGTATATATGGTATTGCTGCATGTATGAATGGGAATGGAGTGCATCACCAGGATACTGGCTACCCCACAATATGCAGAAGACCCCTATCCAGTAAAATCCATTGCACTATGTGAGGGCCTACAAAGAACGGGGTCATAGGACAAATGCATGGATGTCAATGTTGGAGTCCCATACATATCTCTAAACCTCTTACAGCAAGAAATCTTTGCAAAGCCATAAATAAATGTGGGGCATAGGCCTAAAAACAGGGACAAGTCATAAATATTGCTCTTGCAAACATAGGAAGGTTATAGAATAACAGGTGTTGCAGTAACATGGATTTTCTGAAGGTCAGGAAGTCTGAAACTCAAATGTCTGTCATTATTTTCTAACTTCTGTCTTTAATAAATTAACATTCATTTTCCACACGACCACAATTGTATGAAAAATGGGCACAAAATATGAGGCAGACATCTACACATTCTGTGAAAATGTGTGCATTTGAGAGGTATATCCCCTCCCTCCAACACACCTGTGTTCAAATGGAACTGCAGTAACATTTATGTTTGTAAGGTAATAGCAGCAGGCCATACATTCCTAGGGCTGTCACAATCAACTTGATAACTTGTTCCATTTCTACAATATGCAGGGGTCAATGTGCTATGTTTGTCTGTGGTTAATAGTGTTAGGATGTAGACAGCACTTACTGATGGCTGTTGTGGCTTAGTGGTCTAAGTACAGTACTGTGGTTGACAGAGTCCATGGTTCGTGACTGGCTGTGCCAACTATTTTGCATGTCAGCTACATCTATGGTACAAGTTGTACACACTGTCCAGAAGTCATTATTTGCTACTGCAGGAAAGCTGGACAATGGATGAACAGGGTGCCATACATATGGACAGTACACAGCTCTGGGTAAACTACACAGTGGCTAGTAGAACAGCAGGTTGTGACACGTCAGTCTAGTGCCAGGATATAAAGGCTGCCACATTATTGTGTCAGTACTGACAACGTCAGTGGGCACCATCCATACCCCTGGAATGATGGGGTTTCACAACATGTCCACACGTATGCCTCATATATCTGTTCTGCTTGTCATAACACTGCAATTGTAATGTTTTGCTTGTCATAACATTGCAATTGCAATGTTATGACAAGCAGAACAGATATATGAGGCATAACATTGCAATTGCAATGTTATGCCTCATATATCTGTTCTGCTTGTCATAACATTGCAATTGCCTGGCAAACCAATAAAGGTTGATGTGGAAACATCAGTGACAGACAGTTGAGATGCAGATGTCATGCCTATAAGAAAATGCAAGGTAATACAAACCTTTCTATAAACTGTCTACATTTGGAAGAGCAATATTAAGACCCTGTCCCCAAGTCTGGGCCTGTGTCTGATTGTTATATATGGGCCTGTTCAGATGTCTGTCTGTAAGATTTTGACAGCTATGGCCAACATGTAGCCTTATAATAACAGTACAACACAAACCACCTGAGGACCACAGCAGATGTATGGGGCACAATGATTGACAACCTGCTAAACATGTATAGTCACAGGTTTGAAGTCTGTAACCCTGTGTGTGTTGTTCCAACGTCTACCCCACTCAAACCATAACTACAAACACATAACTGCAGTAACTGTGGACAAAGGCTGTGACTGGACTACAGAAGGACAATGAGACACATATAAGGGGAAGAGGAATCACTGGCCAGACAAACTTAGAATGTGCAGACTAGGACAATTTTTGCTGTAGCATAGTTCCCTGCAGTGTATGGAGTCAGGAAAAAAATGTCTGTCAGTGGTTCCTCACATTACGCTACACTGATCTGCCACTAACATACCAGGAAATCACACTGCTATGTAGAATATACCACACATAATATGGAAAACTCTGCTCAGTCCAATATCCTCTGTACCCACCCCAGGATATGACTCAGTTAATAAGGGCAGCACACAGCCAGGAGATCCCTCAGCCAGGTGCTGGACAATTTACACAGGCCATCAGCCAATCGGCTGTAGCTCACAAAATTATGGACCGGAGTACAGGTAGCTCTGGACTGGAGTCCCACTGTTACTATTGCAGGTCATGCTGGGCATGCTCTTATACTTAAAGAATTACAGCCCATGTCTAAGCCCACATCTGACTACATAACTGTGTTGTCCATATTTGCCTTTGCATACACACAGCAATGTGCACTGTAACTGTCTCTGACCAGCCTCATCAAACAGGATTGCCCTCATCAATATGTATGTGGCACATATAAGATATATCTGCATCTGATGAGTGTGATATACATACATATATATAGGTAACATATACAAATACCACAAGTATAGACAGGCAGACACAGTGGGAGAGAGAGACAGAGAGAGAGAGAAAGAGGGATATATATATATATATATATAGAGAGAGAGAGAGAGACACCCTGAAAGGCATACAATGAAGTACTGCTGCAGCCATTTGCACACCAAGTGTAACCAGTGGCACATGCATGTATGAAGGTGAGCTCCATTGTGTAATAGTAGTAAGGTAGGGGCTGTAATCTCACATCACCTGCCTTGTGTGTGCATGTGTGTTTCTGCAGCTATTACATTTACAGTAGAATACACACATCCAACAGGCCTATATCTGTGTAACAGTCACCCATTTTATGGCCCTGATACTATTATGTTCATAGGTTCATAGGTTAGTACTAAGCTAACTGCCCTTGTGAGCCATTTTAAGCCTAGACAGTTATCCCTTGGAAGACTCAAACCCTGCACCTTGTTAACCCACCATTGCACTACTGTACTGGGCCTGTAAATGTCCTTCACCTTAGAAGCAATGTTGGACACTTTGCAGCTATTCAGGCTCAGTGGTGCATGCTTTAAGTATGTAGCACTATAATACATGCAACTAGATAGGTAGGAGCTCTAATCTCAGCATTGGCAACTGTGTGTGTGTGTGTGTGTGTGTGTGTGTGTGTGTGTGTGTGTGTGTGTGTGTGTGTGTGTGTGCATGTGTGTGCATGTGTGTTTGTAGGCTAAACTATTTTGAGGCCTGTTCCATCCAGTAAACCTCCATTGCCCTTCTTTACAAGGCCTGCTGATGTCATTCACCTAAGAAGCACCGTTGGACACTCCTCAGCTGTATAAGTTCTGTGGTGCATGCAATAAGTATGTCGCACTATAATCCATTCAAGTAGATAGGTAGGGGTTTTAATCACAGTACTGTCAATTGTGTGTGTGTGTGTGTGTGTGTGTGTGTGTGTGTGTGTGTGTGTGTGTGTGTGTGTGTGTGTGTGTGTGTGTGTGTGTGTTTGTAGGTTAAACCATTTTGAGGCCTGTTCCACCCTGTAAACCACCCATTGCCCTACTTTACAAGGCCTGCTGATGTCATCCACCTTAGATACAGCATTATACACTTTGCAGACATCTAAGCTCCATGATGCACATGATACATGCTTAGTACTGTAGGTAGGGGGTTCTAATCTCAAGACTGCCAACTGTGTATGTGTGCATAAACTAGATAGGTAGGGGTTCTAATCCCAAGACTGCCAACTGTGAGTGGGTGTTGGTTATGCCATTTTGAGGCCTGTTCCACCCTGCTGAATCCCCCATAGAATTAATTGACAGGTCCTGTTGATATCATCAACCTTAGGTGCACTGTTTCACACTCTGTAAGCCACACCTCTCAACTGTATACAGTTTTGCAGAATGTCCACATGATTGCCTCATATATTTTGCCTGTGTGTCATAAAAGTATGGTTTTCTAGTCAGTCATTGGCAAAACATTAACATCTGAAGTCAACAATAATGACAGGCATCTCACTGTCAGATTGCATATGTTTCACAAAAGTAATGGTAGTACGAAACTGGCCCCTCTATCAGTTATCTACGTTTGTAAGGGCAATATGTAAAACGTGTCCCTATTTTTGGGCCTGTATCACCCCATTATTGAAGGCTTTGTCCAGTTGTATTGTTCTAACAGGTTGAGAGGTATGCCCCAGGCATATCAGCTCCATGGCATATGCATTAAGGACATAGCACTATACTACATACAACTATTTAGGTAGGGGCTGTAATCTCAATAGTGTTGACTTTGTGTGTGTATGTCTTTGTATGCATATACTCTGTAGCAACGTGGCTGTCTTGACTGCCTATACCACTTTGTGTGCCTGTGCCACCCTGTTAACTCCAGAATAGTAATGGCAGACACTGCAAAACTATATAACCTGTTTGGTTCATGCACCATGTATATTGTGCAATCTTAATTCCTCGGAGCTGAGTTGTCCTAGTGGTGCATTGCTCTGACTGCAGTTCAGAAGGTCCTGGGTTCAATACTTAGCAGTGGTGTCTTTTTTCACTAATGTTATATGACTGCACTACATGATATATTTAGAAAAAAAACATTAACTCTTTAGAGCTGAGTTGTCCAAGTGTTGTGTTACTATAGCTATAGTTCAGAAGGTCCTGGGTTCAATACTTGGCAGTGGTGTCTTTTTCCCTAATATGACATGACTGTACTGCATGATATACTAAAAGAAAAACATTAATTCTCCAAATCTGAGTTGTCCTATTGGTGCATTTCTCTGACAATACTTCAGAAAGTTTTGGGTTCAATACTTGGCTGGGTGTATTTTTTCCCTAATGTTACATGACTGTACTGCATGATATATTAAAAAAAATAATTCTACAGAGCTCAGTTGGCCTAGTGGTGCATTGCTTGGACTATAGTGCAGTGGGTTAGTGGTACATTGCTCGAACTATAGTGCAGAGGGTCCTAGGTTCGAGACTTGCTAGGGCTGGTTATTATGTTGCTGGGCAGGATAGTGTCTGACTCAGCTTGCTATTTAAAAAAAAGAAAAAAGGGTTGAGAGGAAAGTAGTGAAATAGGGGCAAGCAGGTGGAAAACAATGTGAAAGGCAGCTAGGGATGTGTAGGACAGGTGTAGGAAAGGACTATAGCTCTCCATTTCTTGTACAGCAACAGCTGTGCATGATGTGGACAATTTGGAATTTGGAGCCTCACACCCCATAGGAAGGGGTGTATGGGACATAAGTTTGTTGATTAATTGATGGGATGATTGATTCATGGCAATGTATGTGGTTTCAAAATGGAGAGCTATGTATGGGATGCCATTTTTGGGGGGGACAGATCCCCCCTTTTTTTAAGGAGAAAGTGGGATGTTGGGGAAGGGTTGTAGGTATGTTTGGGGAGGTAAATTGGGTAGGAGAGGTTGCATTTGCAGACAGACAAGACAGACAAAACAGTGGACAGGGGCGGTGTATGACAGATAAGTGGGGTAAACACCTTGGACAGGGAAGGTGGTTGGGAATCAGAGTATCAGAATCAGAGGACCAAGTGCCCCTAGATGGAAACAGTGAGACTGAGGTCCCTACCCTTAGGCCATCACCACTGCCCTGTCATGGCCCTGATGTTGGCTGTGCTGGAATGTGCCAGTCTGCCATCTATCTGATGCAGGCAGTCTTCCAAATCCTGCTGGATGACCCTGTGTACCATCCCTGAGAGGTGATTACAGGTGACAAGATCCTCCCTGTGCACAGGGGGGAACAGGCCCCATCCTCGAAGCAGCTCCACCCCCAAGGGTGGTGCAGGTCCAGAAGAGGAGGCAGCTCCAGGTTGGGTCCCAGACATGGTGGTACCCAGTGCTGCGGCCAGATGAGGTGGGACAGGTGGATCCACTGGGATCAGCCTACCCAAATGTGCTATGGTGCTGAGGTTTGTCAAAGTGTATTGGTTAGCCATGAACAAAACATTTCAATGTTAGTTATAACAGCATGCATGGGTGTTCCGATTAACCCAGATTAATACAATTGCATAGCAAATGGAAGACATGCATACATGGAATAACAGTCATTATTGTAACAGCATGCCTGTAGCAGTTACGGCAACAGGCCAGCAACAGTGGAATTTCAACAAGGTATGTTAGTATGCAACCATTGAAATATATGAACAATAATACAACACAATTCCCAACATTACGTTCTGAGAACAACATGCCAGTAGTATATGAATAATACTTAGTGATGCATATAAGGGGTGGGGAGAGAAAAACATTCAATTAACAATTGTATAGGCTTATATTTTTCACAACAGTACTGCTCAATGCTCTACATGTCTGCCCATACTTTACATCTATCTGTGCACTGTAGCTTCTGTAGCACTTGCATACCTGTTAAGCTGTCAAACTAGAATGGTATGGGCTAAGCTCTGAGAACTATAGGTACATAAGTATAAGGGACTCATGCATGTCATGGTTACATATATGACTAACAAGGTATACCCTGCACTGATGTTGTGTGAGTGTGCTACTGGCATACTTCAACTGGATTTATATCTGTGTCCAAGGTTATTGGCAACAGTGATCACTAGCTTTGACAGTGTGACACTTGAGAGACATGTATGGGGAAGACTGCATAGTGTATACACCTATCCTGCTGTCATTTCTAGGCATGGGGCTGGACTATTGGCACACATTCACAGATGCACCAGGCATACAGTAGTACATCTGTATGCAGTTCATTAGTATACCCTTCATACAGCTAATGCAAACATTTATTTACCTGTCAGCCCTGTGGAGAAAATATCTGTTAACACTACATGCCTGTTTCTACAAATAGTCAGGACTACTTGTCTGTTACTATAAATACCTCTTAGTACAGTCCCTGGATTCAAACCCTCGTCTGTGTGTGCAAAGATGAACAACATATTTATTTCTTATCACTCTAAGCTATTGGGCCATTGCTGTGTGCTGCTTGACTGATATGGGCCTAAAACTCACTTGGTTACAAAGTTTGACTGATAATATAAGTAGAGTGTGACAGAAGACTACAGTGAGATTCATGCATGACAGATATAGTATGTGAACTGTGTATTAATGCTTGGAATGCAAATGTACACATTTAACCCCTAGAAGATGGGAATATGTGTGATCTGTACCAACCATATCGGGGTGCTGGTTTGCATATCCAACCCATGTACATTTGCACATGCTATATTTGCAGTCTCCACCTGTTACAGTCTCATACTTGCCTGCATCAGCATAACTATATTCAGGAATATGTATAGCTGAAATGCAAAGGCTAACACAAGATAATCCCAAGGGAAACACACTAGAATACATTGCACATTACTATTCAAGGTTTAGATGTTAGTGCAAAACATATATCAAATTGCATTGTATCTTGTTTTACAGCTCCACATCTACACTTTAGCATAACAGTTCTTTATCAGCCAAACTACTCACTTCATAGTGTCATAGCCATATTTGCTGAGTAGCACCTGTAGAATTGTATTTCTTCAACGACAGACCACAAGAAACACAACAGTTGGTGGAAAGAACTTTATTGAGGGTTACATGGCACAGTGGTTTATTACATTCAAAATTCTGACTTCAGTTGTACTGTATATCATGTAGAAGATGAATGAATGTCATTTATTACCTTCACAATTGCAATCAGGGTGCACTTTATTACAAGATCCTTAGTATTAACACAGTATATATTTCTGTCATTCCTACACACTATTACTACAGTATTAGCTTTCTTTCATCAATAGTAGCTTGTTTGATGCCTTCATCTGTATTGCACTGTACCTTTGATTACTCATTTATATCAATGTGGGTGTAAGAACACATTTATTGCAGTACACTTGCAATGCACTATACCTGCTGGCAGTAAACAATGTACTCTTTCTTATTTATTGTATTACATATTGCAAGATAGGTCTGTACTCACCACACTGTGGGAGCATCCTTGATAGGTGCCCTGTGTGAGCCTCTAGGTTGTGAGTTCTCCCGTCTGCAGCTGTGGTAAGAGAAACACGCCATTATGCATACCTGTCTATCATATATTCATGCCAGAATTTCATAAAGCTATACATCCCACACTTGCAAACTTCTGGGGCATTCCTGTCCCCAGCATCTTGGATCCATTGGGCAAAGTGCACCCCCTTCCTCCGCTTCAGGTCATCATAATGATGACAGACCTGCTCACCAATGCAGGGGATTCTACTGGTGTTAGTGAGTTCACATGCCAGATGTTCCCAGGCCTCAAACTTGTATTCAGAGCCCTGGTACTAGCCCTGCAGCAATCTGACATCATGGTCTTTAACTAGGAGTCCAGCCATGACCCTGGACTCCTGCCATAATTCCTGCACAGGTCAAACTCCAACAGGTTCAGGTTATATTCCTGCCTGTTCAGCTTAAATAAGGCTATTTTCACACCCTTTGCTGTCATTGGACCATTTTTAAAAATGCTAAGCAAAGCTTAGTGATGAGCAAACCCACTAAGCTGAGTTGAGCAGTGCTTAAAGAGGGAAATGCTTAGCGATGCTTAGTGGTGTGCAAACCCGCTTAGCTAAGCTGAGGACTCCTTAAACTGGGAGTGCTAAACAATGCCCAAATCAGCTAAGCATAGCTACGCATTGCTAACTACTGCTAAGACACGTCCTGTTAAAGCTTGCTTAACTTAGCTTAGCAGTGCTTAGCAAAATTTAGCTAAGGGCAAATAAGACTTTCACATAATAACTCAAATATTTATTGATATTAATTAGTCATTGCTGATACTTTATTATTATGTGTTTTGCATTTTACTTTACGTGACCTCACCCTATGTACTTTGATTACATTACGTTGGTGTGTGAATGAACTGTATTGGACACTTGTACTTAACTGGAGGTTGGGAGTCTAGACCAGCTGCACTAACCTGGTTGACAAATATCAATAGCTACGGCAATAAAAAAGCAATTTAAATATAACTAGGAATGTTTTCTGATGTAAAAGCTGAATGCCCTGCTGTGGTATTCAAACAATGCACCTACTGCACATGAAGCCGTGACTCTAGCAATTCAGCTAACTCAGCTATGAAGATTTCAGCTATACATTTCTATATAGCTTTTAGTTACATTTAAGCACTGCTGAGCAATGTGCTGCACTGCACAAACATGCTCA
The DNA here is from genome assembly GCF_019279795.1 of Protopterus annectens. NCBI lineage: Eukaryota > Metazoa > Chordata > Ceratodontiformes > Protopteridae > Protopterus > Protopterus annectens. The sequence continues at coordinate 1,001,390,486 of NC_056730.1, read as the reverse complement.
GCTATGCTTAAACTTGACAAAAATAAAAAAAATTAAACTTAAAACACAACTGACATTTGCACATTTAATTTCCATGCTGAATGGCACTCTGACAGTATGGGGGTGTGTTACAGATACTGTAACACACCCCCTATGACATAAATATATAATTCAATACTTAATTGTCTGAGGACACTTTCTATAATCCTTTAGTGCCATACAGCACTTTGACAGTGCAGGGGGTGTGTTACAGACACTGTAACACACATTCTGTGTTACAGCATGACTGACTATATAATCGAGTGTCTGAGGACATTTTATGAAATGTAGTGCTATATGGCACTTTCACAATGCAGGGAGTGTGTTACACATCTGTGAGCACTGTAACACACCCCCTAGCACTGATTCAGTAACCGTGTACACAGCTTTCTCTCAGTAAAGTGCCTTCATTAATATGGAAGGCACGCTGCTGCGAGGGCACTGCAGACACAGCCATGATAGACTCCATGTAGGAATTACACTATTCCTACACAGAGTTTATTAAAAATGGGGGACAGTCAATCCAGTCAACATCAATCAACTAACAATACAGGCAAGACCAGGCTTGCAATATCATGAATACCACAGCATAGCACTAAAATGCAAAAGAATTAAAGAAGCTATGGCCAGAGGCAACCTTTTATTTTAAAAACCTCGGATATTAGACTATCTTTCAGATGGATAAAATGTAATACATATACTCACCATTGCTAAACTGCTGACTTTATAAAAGAAAAAACATTTTTGCTAGCCCCAGTCTTGGTTGCAGAGTTACATTTTCCTTTTATACTATTTATAAGACAAAAAAAGTTATACATCAGTTATAATATATTGTTTTCTACCACACACCCAGCTCTTCAAACATTATTGAGCATAAGTTGAAAAAGTCCAGGATACCCCTCTCCCCCTACTCACACAAAATATGCATATTATTCTCATATTCTCTCTTAGCATCTCTAGTGATATATTCTCAGTGACAGACAACTTTAGCTTATCACCATCTCACTTATTACTTCATTCTACCCACTATATTGCTAACATTTTGATATTTGACCTGTGCTTGCAGACGTACAGACATGCACACACCCATTAATTATAGCCACTTGTAAACTCTATCATTAAATTTAAACCACTACTAAAGGAACACCTATTTATCAAAAGCAGGTTGACCCTCTATACCTGCTTCTTCCTCAGTACATTCTTTATTAACCTCGTCATAGTAACTTAGTTTATGCACTAGTAATCTTACTATGCTAACCTCATTTACTAGCAGTCCTGCTATACTCTAACTAACTCTCTACTCCTCTTTGTACTCCCCATTTCTTTCTAACACCCCCATACTCAAATACAATATTGAGAATCCGCACATATTTATGGGTAAAGTATGCATACTCCCATTTAGTCAAGTAGAAATTACTGTACATACAACTTACGTGTCCTGCTACTACAATTTACAAGCTAATATATTTTTTGTCTCTGTAATGCTAAAATGTTATGTTTTGTACTTGTTCTCTGTTTGCTTGCTTCATTGCACTTAACTAGCATTAGTGTAGCTTCCTTTACTCATTTGTACATAGCTGTGTTAGTGCAGATTGCTCTCCTGCACTATGGGCACCCAAACTGTTTGCTGGTTCTTTGCAAATACACATGCTGCTATATTACAGTGCTGGACTGCTGGAAGAATTTCAGACGTCTGCTTGCTTGTAAATGAATATGGAGCTGTAGCTTTACACTGTTTGCTGCATCTTGGTCACATCTATGCTTGATACAGGAATGCTTACATATCACTTTTGTCTTTTAGCATTGACAGGATGTGAAGAAAATACAGTTGGCTTTCAAAAGAGCATCAGAGATTACAGGGGCTGCAGGATAGTTGCATCCCATGTATTATCCTGAATTAAATTTCCATTTTCCTCTGGTAGATCCTCTTCACAAATATCATTTTCCCATTTTGTCTCACTTCTGCAGATGATCATAACCCATCAAGGTTGCAGGCATATCAGCCATGGCTTGTTGTTTTGCTGGCCAAAGCTCAGATTGAGGGTGGTGACTGGGATAAAGATCCCTTGTCTGGGCAGTGACTGTTCTGACCCATACAAGGCAGGTAGCCTCACCTAGTTCATGGCCATGGCTCATTCGGAGCAGGAGCACTTAGTAGAGGCAGTGGATGACTGCCTAGTGACCTACTGAGTCACCATACATAAATCCTTTCTGCTACAAATAGCACACACTAGACTGGCACACTGGTGTCATCAGGCTACCAGAAGTGAATGTGACTGACACCATTGGACACTAGGAAATAAGACCACCTCCTACTCATCTCTAATACTTTTACCCTTGTCTTGTTTACAACTAGCAGTATATATATATATATATATATGTATATAGTCTTTTTATGTGTCTTGTGAGTCCATATCTTCTGTCTGTGTTTTTCTAATTGTGTCTGTGCATACCCAATCCAACACACACACACACACACACACACACACACACACACACACACACACACACACACACACGCACACACACACACTGCTTAGTCTCCTTCTCATTGGTCTATGTCTTTTTTATCCCAGTCTTTGTTCTTTTTCCTCTCTTTATATATAAAATAGGGTCATTACCCCACAGAAAAATATACTGCCCTTTAAATATACTACAGCACATTTAAAACATTTGGCAGAGGAACTATTTTATATTAATATATGTGTGTGTGTGTGTGTGTGTGTGTGTGTGTGTGTGTGTGTGTGTGTGTGTGTGTGTGTGTGTGTGTGTGTGTGTGTGTATAAGTTTACTATCATGTTACTGAATCACAGAACATATTTTTAAAAATGTTATTCATCACAATTTAAAGATCTGAACTGAATAAATATTGAACGTAATGTAATGCGACAGTCGACATTTGCTTTTTTCGAATATCCATTTAATTTTGAAATAGTCACACAGCCCAAAACCACCAAGTTTACCAGGGTCCATGCCAGATGTTTGAGTTTCTGGACACTCAAACATCCCAAAAAAACAAAAAACAAAAAAAACAACTTTTTTTTTAAGTCTCTGCAATGGGGCAAGCCATCCTGCATCCCCCACACCCCCTGCAAATTATATATACCAATTCTGAGATCACATTACAGTGAGAAAAAGGTAAAATTTTCCAATAATCATGGTACTGCAATCTCCATTCAAAAGCTTTTCCAGTTTTTGAAAGCTCGATCAAGTGATAGGGACCCCTGTGAAATCATAACATGGAGTTGTCCTTATCGAATGAGTCTGTTTGTTCATTAAAATTAATTCAAAATATTAAGGTATGATGTTTCAACATTTTCAGAAACATGCATTCATGTAATGAATATTCCATTATGTGCAATTCTGCGATATGATAGTAAAGCGTGTGTGTGTGTGTGTGTGTGTGTGTGTGTGTGTGTGTGTGTGTGTGTGTGTGTGTGTGTGTATGCATATATGCTTTATTATCATATCGCAAGCCCCCCCCACCCCCTGCTACTTAAATATATCAACTCTGAGATTGCACTACGCAGAACAAAATGGCAAACATGCCATTGTGTGTTTCCTGACTAAATATTTAAATTGTAAAAAAAATATCCTCAACCTTCTCTTTGAAACACTACTTCACTGCTAAAACATTACACATTACTATATATCTCTCCAATACTTACCAGAGTTTCACAGGTAACCTCAGTCATGTTCCCTTCTTACTTACTATACTACAACATAACACATCTTGAACAACACAGCAACCAACTGGCACATCATAACACTGTTTTCACAGCCGATTCAACATTCTAACATTCATTTTGTTCTGTGTAGTACAATCTTGGAGTTGATATATTTCAGTAGCAGGGAGGTTTGGGGGGTGCAGCTCCACACATGGGGGGTGCAGGTGGGACTTCCCTCCTTCTTATATTTAGAAAAGTTTAATATAGTTTGTTTTTTATTTGTTTCTGTATGTTGCTGTGGTGGATTTTAGTAAATGTTGGTTTCCTATTTTTTTTTTAATGTTTCGGTATTCAATGTTTTCAAGTTTCAGTGTATTCTACTTTCAAGAATTTGGTCTCGGTGTTTTGAATGTCAACATTTGGCATTCAGTACTGTGAAGTGAATCCATATATATATATATATATATATATATATATATATATATATATATATATATATATATATATATGCATATATATAGTATAATAAAAATAAGTAAGTAAAACAGCAATTTTACAGACAGGCCATTCTCTAAGTGCAATAAGGTCCTTCAGGTTGTGTTACTGTGTAAATAACTCCCTTTCATGGCTGTAGGCGCCCTCCATCTTTGATGTTGAGCCTCATAGCGTTCCCCTGGGTGGGCATTATTTATACAGTAACACATACCCTGTTGGGTATTGTTGCTTGCTTACAGACTGATTATATACTTTTTTATGCTTCCCTTTCTACCATTTTAATAACCCTAAAAGGTATCCAGCTCACTTAACATGCACTCATCAGCCTTTTAGAGCTGTGGTATGTTTTTCCTTTAGCTCATATAGTGGCATCCTGCCTCTACAGGTGGCAGCTCACACTACCAGTTGTGTCTCTTATTCTTACTCTTGCAAGTTTTGTGCAGTGTTGTGAGAGGCTGATACCATGTCCTCCGTTGTAGTTTCTTAGCAACACTAACTACATTGACTTGTTTTGTTTATAAAGTTACACCTCCACCTCATCTAGCTCTCTGAAGTGCAGATGTCTGCTTATTAGTGGTATATATTTATGCTTACTAAATACTACTATGTAGCCTGCCTGTGTGATGCTACCTTCATGTTGCTTTGAGGCACAACTCTATGAATCCCAACTATTGATTTATAGTTGAAAATGCATTACGATACATACGTATATATATTATCTCTTTTTTCAAGGTAATTCATTGTGCTTCGTATATTTTTATGGAACCTGTTTGCCTGTGCATCAGCTGAAACTGGGCCCTGGCTAGTCAGGCTATCTGAGCCAATAAACAAAATAAATATAAGTACAGGGCACAAATACAATAAGATTTCAGAGGTCGCTCAGTTAAGGTATAATTATGAGGATATGAAATACAAAGTAACCCTAATAAAGCTATTGCTGCTTTCAGTGGTTTCTTTCCTACCTTAAAAAGCATTTGTTTACCCCTGAAAGGAACACATCTTTTTTTCCCTTAAGCTAGGATTTCTGAAAGTTTTGAGTAGTTATATTATTAGTTAACAAAGCTCTGAGTCAGAATTTCAGTTTTTGTACAGTATTTAATCAAATTGTACCTATAAAACATTATAATTGGCTCTTTTCTTAATGGCCATGTGGGTACTTTCTGCTGAAGTTGTTTACTGACAACTAAAGAGAATACAAGCAGTTTGTAAGACCATCAAAGTCAGGGCTATAAGAAAAAGCTTGTTATCAGATCTTCCTCTTAACCTGCCCTGCCATACTTCTATTTGGCAGATATTGCTTTCTAAGTTTACTACTTTTAAATGTTTAGTTAATAGCTTTTCACCATGCAATGTTTAGGATATAATTTTAAATACTGTGGCTGGAATATTTCATCATGAAAAGGTATTTACCCCCCCCCCCCGAAAAAAAAAAAATTTAAATCAAATCTCATACAGCAACTATATGCTGTCATTACATACATAAGTTAAAGGGAAACAGCTGGTTTACCCCATCACCATTAAGGATAAAGAACATAATTATTCATCACTGATATTTTCTAAGGTTTAACATTTTTCCCAAATAAGGAAATTAGCAATTTGTTTTCAATGACTGGCAGAGATGGCAGTTTTCATATTATCAAATAACTTCTATTTGCATCAAAATAAATTTTGCAGTAAAAATACAAAGTTACATTGCAGTTTAACTTAACATTTTTTTGTACTTTATATATTGTGTAGTGCTACCATAAAGTACTGAGTTATTAGGTTGAAAGCTTGCACTATTAAGACTAGATATTTCTTCATATCAATACTGCTTTCACAGTTAAGACCAGTGCAGCATATTAGTTTACTTTTTTCTAAGACTTAAAGATGATTATATTAATTGCTAAAAACATTATTTTCCAAAATGTTTGAAAATGGACCCCAGCACACAAATACATACTCACATGTATGCTCACACACACAGACATGCACGCACACAAGTGCGCACATGCACACACCCACTCACACACACACATAAAACACATACACACAAGCATATTTACATACACCCACTCACTTTAACAGATTAGTTGATATATAGCTGAGATATAAAAGAGCATTAGGAGTTTTCATTTCTCCTCTTCAGTCTGTATATAAATAAAAATGTAAATGTTCGTTTGTTCAAAATCCTAAATCTCTGAAAGTTTTTCACCGATTGCTTTGAAATTTTCACACAATGTTGCATTCGAATAAGCATGTGTTTTTATATACCTACTATTATATAGATGTCACACATTGCATTCGAATATGCGTGTGTTTTTATATACCTACTATTATATAGATGTCACAACTGTGACAGGTAAAAACATGCTTTTTTTGAAAAACAGCGCCATCTGTTGGACGTAAAAGCAACACACGTTATACTAAATATTTTACGATTCCATTTCAGTGTTTCCGATTTCCGATCCATTTACGATTTCCAAATTTCCAATTTTACGATTCCATTTCAATGTTTCCGATTGCATTGTTAAATTGCATTTTCATACATTTCGATTTATTTTCATTTTGATTTAATTTTGGAATTGAGCTGTGTCATTTACCATAGCGTTCATTTCGTGAGTATAGTTTATTTTTTTTCTTTTTTCATTGTTTGTTTTTCATTTCGTTTTTTTTACTGTTTTTCATATTTGTCAGTGCAATTGGTGGTGGAATTGAGCTGTGTCGATTAATCTGCGTTTGAATTGAAATATTTTGTTAGTATTTTCTATTTTTTTTGTTTTTTTCTATGTTTTTTAGTTCGTGTTTTTTCCTTTTTTAATGTTTTGCAATTTTATATGTTTTTGTTATAACTTTCTGTCTTCTTTTTCAGTGCAATCGATCTGCTTTAGTTCATCCAAATAATGCCTCGCAGAAGATCAAACTTAGGTCGTCATTCTCACGGAGCGGAAGCAGTGCGACGAGTAATTGCAAATCAAACTGAGGAAGAACGGGCATCAGCAAACGAGCAAAGCAGACAAAGAATGGCTCAAATACGTGCCGAGGAAGCAGCAGAGTGATGTGCAGCCAGACTTGAGGATGCACGGTTGCGAGCATGGCGATCACGTTCTGCAGCTTCAGATCTGCTTCATTCGCAACAGAATGAATGCGACAGGCTGAGAGTGGCTGAAAGACGTCAACACGAAACAGCAGATTAGCGTCAAACACAACTCTGTGCTCAGCAATCACGTGATTACAATCGCCTTGCATTCTGGTACAACCCAGCTGATGATTATAGTTTGAGCCGGCATGTTCTCATCAGCACTATGACTGAAGTGTGTCCTTATTGCAAGGCTCTGAAATTTAATGGAGAAATGAAAGGAATGTGTTGCGCTGCTGGAAAAATTAAACTGCCTCTACTTGGAGAACGACCAAAGCCATTAAAAACTTTGCTTGCCGGATATACCGCCGAATCAAAGCATTTCCTATCTAACATCAGGAAATACAACTCATGCTTCCAAAAGATATTGTTCGGCGCAGAAATTGTAACAGCTCAATTCATGCCAACTTTCAAAGTCAAAGGACAAATTTATCATAAAGCCGGCTCCCAGCTTCCATTCCCAGATGGTCAACATAAATTCCTACAAATGTATTTCATCGGTGATGGCAATGATGAATTGAATGCATGCTGCAGAATTTCTACTGGCATACAAAGGTCCATCGTTTCCCAACTGCAAGAACTTCTTCACGAAAAAAACAATTTAGTGCGTTTATTCAAAACAGCAATTGACATGATGCCATCTGATACACACAAGATTGTTATTCATGCTGATAAAACGCCTGCTGGAGAACATGTGAGAAGATTCAATGCTCCAACTATAGACAAAGTGGCAGTTGTTATAGTCGGAGATCAATTCCAACCTAGAGATATTGTTCTTCATCGGAGAAACGATCAATTGACAACAGTTGCAGAAACTCAACGATGCTACGATGCCCTGCAATATCCAATCATTTTTTGGGATGGTGCCGATGGATATCACTTCAACGTTAAGATGATAAATCCAGTCAGTGGCAAAGAAACAAATATGAAATGCAGCACAATGAACTATTATTCATACCGATTAATGATTCGAGAGAATGAAGACAATCACATTTTTAAATGCTGTCAATTGTTTCACCAATACATCGTAGATATGTATGCAAAAATCGAAACAGAACATTTGATATTCATCCGTTTGAATCAGACCAAGCTTCACTCTGAAGAATATGTTCATTTGCGAGATGCAGTTGTAAATGACGGTAATACAACTAACGTTGGAAGACTAACAATTTTGCCATCTTCATATACAGGCAATCCACATCATATGCATGAGTACGCTCAAGATGCAATTGCGTATGTTCGTCACTATGGGTGTCCAAAACTATTCATTACATTCACATGCAATCCAGCTTGGGACGATATAAGACAGCTCTTACTTCCAGGGCAATTGCCGGTGGATAGGCATGACATCACAGCACGTGTTTTCAGACAGAAGCTGAAATTGCTGATGGATTTCATGGTAAAACATGAAGTGTTTGGGTCTGTGCGCTGCTGGATGTACTCAGTGGAATGGCAAAAGAGAGGATTGCCACACGCACATATACTAATCTGGCTCTATAACAAAATCACTTCAAACAAAATCGATGATGTAATATGCGCTGAAATACCTGATGCTGACGTCGATAAGGATTTGCATGAAGTTGTGATGAAAAATAGGATACATGGACTTTGCGGTACACTGAATCCAAATTCACCATGCATGATAGACGGAAAATGCTCTAAGCGATATCCTCGAGCATTAGTATCCAACACAGTTACAGGAAACGATGGATATCCTTTATACAGAAGAAGATCAGCAGAAGATGGCGGTAAATTAGCAACCATACAAATGCAAAATGGTGACATCGAAGTAGATAACCGGTGGGTTGTTCCATATTCGCCTTTGCTATCAAAAATATACAAAGCACACATAAACGTGGAATACTGTAACTCCATTAAATCGATCAAATACATTTGTAAGTACGTGAATAAAGGCAACGACATGGCAGTTTTTGGCGTGCAACCAGAAAGAAGTGATAGGAATGCGGTCATACATATCAATGAAATCGTACAGTATCAGGCTGGAAGATACATAAGCAGCAATGAAGCTGTATGGCGAATTCTTTCATTTCCCATACATGAACGAAATCCAGCTGTTGTTCACTTAGCAGTACATCTAGAAAATGGACAACGCATTTATTTCACAGCTGCAAATGTGCAACAAATAGCCCTGAATCCACCGGCTACAACGTTAACTGCTTTCTTCACGTTATGTCAAAATGATGCGTTTGCGAAAACACTGCTGTATTCTGAAGTGCCTACGTATTACACATGGAATGTGAGTAGAAAATCATTTGAATGATGCAAATGAGGAGAGCGAGTCGACGGACAACCTGGCATATTCAAAGAAACTACGATAGGCAGACTGTACACCGTGCATCCCAATCAAGATGAATGCTTCTTTCTTCGCATGCTCTTGGTAAATGTGCCCGATCCAACGTCTTTCCAGCAATTGAGAATTGTCAACAGCATTACACATGCCACTTTCTGCAGTGCATGTCAAGCTCTGAATTTATTGGAGAACTACCGCCACTGTGATGTATGCATTAATGATGCGTGCAATACGTCACATCCAAATCAAATTCATGCATTGTTTGCAATCATTTTGACTGCCTGCTCTCCTTTATCTCCAACAGAGTTATGGAAGAAATATAAATCGCACATGGCTGAAGATATTTTCCATCGAATACGCAAGGAAAATTCAAGTATGAACATGGATTTCACAGCAGAAATCTATCACGAAGCGTTGATAATGACTGAAGATTTCTGCTTAGAATTCGCGAACAAAGTTCTCAATCAATTGGGAATGCCATCACCGAATTGATCTGCTGCTGCTTCATTTGATGTAGAATAGCCGTGAACAAAATTACAACACGGGTGATCTTTTGTCGTATGTGCAATCAAATATTCCTAAGCTAACGCTTGAGCAAAAAGGCATTTACGATCAAATAATGCAAACTGTCAATAACGGGGTTGGAGAATCTTCTTCTTAGATGTGCCAGGAGGAACTGGTAAAACGTTCCTAATTAGATTGATTCTGGCAGCAATTCGATCCCAAAATGGCATAGCCTTAGCTCTTGCGTCATCCGGAATAGCTGCGACATTGCTACCAGGTAGAAGAACTGCTCATTCGACTTTGAAATTGCCATTGAACATGCAATTCATTGAAACTCCCGGATGCAACATTTCCAAAGCATCTGGCATGGGAAAAGTATTTCAGAAATGCAAACTTATTGTTTGGGATGAATGCACAATGGCGCACAAAATATCGCTCGAGGCTCTTGATTGATCATTGCAAGATTTGAGTGGAAACATCAGACCATTTGGGAACGCATTAATATTGCTTGCAGAAGATTTCAGGCAAACATTACCTGTAATTCTTCAATCGACACCAGCGGACAAAATAAATGCTTGCCTGAAATACTCTACTTTGTGGTGACACGTAAAGACGTTAAAATTAACTTCAAATATGTGTGTCCAGCTGCAAAACGATCGATCAGCTGAGATATTCTCACATCAATTGCTGGAAATTGGGAACGGAAAGGTTCATTGCCTCATAACTTCTGCAATTTAGTGATGTCAAAAGAAGAATTGGTTGAAAAAGTATTTCCCAATATTCAAACCAATTATAAGAATCATGATTGGCTGACTGAACGAGCTATTCTTGCAGCCAAGAACAAAGACGTCTACAAACTTAACAATATTATTCAGTCTAACATTCAAAGTGAGGCAGTCACATACAAGTCCGTTGACACTGTTGTGGAAGCAGATGAAGCGGTTAATTATCCAACAGAATTTTTGAATTCACTCAATCTGCCAGGGATGCCACTGCACGTACTGCAATTGAAAATCGGTGTGCCAATTATCATTTTCTGAAATATCAACCAGCCAAAGCTTTACAACGGCATGCGGCTTGCAGTAAAAAAATTAATGAGCAACGTCGTAGAAGCAACAATCTTGACAGGACCTTTCAAAGGGGAAGATGTCCTCATTCTTCGCTTTCCTATGATTCCAACGGATATGCCATTTCAATTTAAGAGATTGCAATTCCCAATTCGATTGGCGTTTGCAATCACCATCAACAAAGCTCAGGGCCAATCTTTAGAATTGTGCGGTTTAGATCTACACACGGATTGCTTCTCACATGGACAATTATATGTTGCGTGTTCTAGAGCTGGCAAACCAGACAATATCTATATCTGCACAGACAATGGAACAACAAAAAATATTGTATACCCACAAGCATTGTGAAATTAAACATATTAGAAACGTGCGCTTTCTCTTTTCTTTCTTTTCCATTTAATCAGACTGAGCCACAGCAACGTGTGGCCGGGTACAGCTACTGCTTTATAAATCTGCACTCTCTTTTTTTAACAAATAAAGTTTATTGCAATTTGTACATAACAACAAAGATACAGATGAATGTCACTAGAATAATGTGCAGATGTCAAAACTGCATGTTTATCTTGACCAGTTGACTGCATAAGATCTTTCACAAAAAAATACAAGCATAGGTACATCCACCTGAATCTAGCACATGTGGAAAAGGAAAACTTTGGTATAGTACACTTCAGTATTGCACAATCACATGTATTGCAAGTTCTTCATTACACACTTATCTGAATGATGAAAAAAATTCTCATTTGTAAAGATGTGAGAGAAGCCTACAGGAAAAAGTTAAATGATGAAGTGGCCATTTTAGCATTTCTATAGCCACCACTAAGATATCCTCTAAATATGGAAATGTCCCAGATTGTTCTTACAGTCACTCAATTGTTCAATTTAAAGTTGCCTTTAGGGTAACCATTTGAAATGCTGGGACCCACTAGGGTTAGTCCCAAAATGTGGAGACTGAATGGCTGAAAGATTTTACTTGTATATATTAAGTGTATATATTAAGTCCAAGAAGACATTTTTCAGAATATGCCCTTTTCTCTGAGCTATGGTGATCTGAGACTTGGTATATGTACCTTCAGGGAGTGGAGGGGAAGCACCCCCTCATGCAAAAAGAAGTTTAAAGGAGAAGAGCGATTTTCAAGAGTCATTCTTCTCCTATGTTTCGATCTTTTTTGGGGGTTATCAGAAGATGTTTAAATAGAAGTCCTTATTTTAATGCTTATTTCCAAAGCAATTTCCACAGTCAACAACTTAAACAATGTTATATAATAAAATTAATCAAAAATTAGTGATCATTTTTATACATTTTCCAAAAATATACCTCACTAAGCCTAGCAGTAAAACAGTTCAGACTGCTAACCAGTATTATTCAGCTAACAAATATTGTCCCAAAATTAGAAGCAGAAGAAAATAAAAGTCCCAGGTCACAGTATTATAACAACATTCTTCTTCCCTTTTAAACAATCCTGACCTTATCATTTCAACTGTCTCAAATGTCCTTAAAGTCCCAACATAGTGCAGAGGAAGCAAATTCAAAAAACACAAAATGTATGACAGCATTCCTCAAAAGTGCCACTAACCACAACAATCAAAATTCAAATATTATTGACAGTTTAGACGATCTGGCAATCTTGGAATGAAGTAACACTGGCAGCCATTAGAGCTGAAGAACACTGATGATGCTGAAAAAATATGCTGACACTACCATCCTGTATCTAACTATCACCTTCCAATAATAATAAAACCATTGAAGGCATAATTTCACAAGTATCAATGAAATGAGGATGTAAAGAAGTGTAACTCCCTCCACAGTCTGGCAGTCACCCACCACCATTGATTTACTGTTGAACCGATACCCACAAACATAAGCTATAGATTAAGCCAAAGACTGCAGTCCCATATAGATAGATAGATAGACACACATCCATATATATCTGATATCAGATATCTGAAGAAGTCTTAATTGTAAGATGAAAGTGCTAATAATTCCTGGTAAAGTTGTACTTATTTTAATAAATCTGCTGTTCTGTCATCCCGGTTGCTATTGGTGAAGTGCAGTTTGGCTGGTTTGTTTTTCTAAATCCAACTTTACCCATGCTCATTTCTGGATTATTGCTTAAATATGATACATATTGAGTCTTTACTAATGATGAGCATGGGCAAATAAAATTTGGAGATTGCAGTTGTACATTGATTTCATTTGATGATTCATCCAAAAAGCCACAACAAAAGCCTTTCTTTATCATTTGATAATAGCCTTGTCCTAGATCTTATAAGAAAGGGGAGTCTAACATTTCACCATTTAAAAAAGTTAAATTAGGGTTATTTTGAACTAGCTGTGCAAACTAAATTCCATCTTATATGGCAAGATTTTCAAACATTTTATCATATCTACAATAAGTTTGACAAATGGGTTTAGCAACTTGTTGAACCATGGTCAGTTCTCCACAAAGGGTACTGCCCTGAAGACCACACTGGGGTGGGTTTGACATAATAGTTAAGGTTTTCACATCATTGACACAAAGTACATGGTTTGATTCTGACCTTGGGTTATTGGCTAGGCTTAAAATGGTCATTGTAGGCTAGTATTCAACTACAAATCCAAGAAGCTATGTGACTTCTTCAAGAAGGTGTGGCTCTGGAGTAGTATTGAGTTTTGATGAAATGGAATGTAATTTGTACTTTTAAGTAACTTAAGATACAAATTAAAACACTCTGGTATAGACTGACTCAAGTAACATCAACACTTATTTTCCCTAATACGCATCACAGTTTTCTGACTTCATATCAAGCTTTTATAGTCTAAAATAAGTGTTATATTGATTATATAGTTTATTATCTCAGAACAAAGTGAATGAATATTTTATTTAATACAAATAATATTATGAGAAGTATGGCCATTTTCATATTTGGTACTTCAAACTTCTAGACTGAAATACATAGTTGTGACCATCTGGCTCTGACAGAATGATTTGTGATCACTTGTATACATTGTGCATGAATACGTTCATGCAATGCATGATATCAGAATGCTGTCTGTATTACCACAGTTACTAAAGACAGTTCCCATACCCAGCAGTCATAAAACTGATCATCCTTAATTTAAGGAATAAGACATCACTATTGTTTTTAATGACAAATGACACTATTGTTAATATAAAAGGCTCTAAGTGTAAAATAAAATGTCACCCATAAATGCAGTAACACTAACTTACCTGTAGTACTGTACACAGATGTGTGTTTTTGAATGAAGTTTAACAATGGTTCTAAAGAAAGACTAAACAAGCATGTGGATAAAGGACAGCCTTGTATAACACCAGACCTAAACTTGACTATATCTAAAATCGTTTTCCATTTTTAATGAAGTTGCATTATACAGATTTCTAAGAAAGTGAATTATAGGAGATTAGGAAACTACTCACCCTGCAGTGCAGAGCTCCAAAAAAATGGAATGATTACTGTATCAAATGCCTTGGAAATACACAAAAATTGGGGTCATCTCTTATTGGTAATTCACATTATTAAAGTATTTTACTATCTTCAATGTCATGCTGCTTCACTGCATTTGTCGATTCATCATAAAAAAGTCTAAGAAATGGAAATAAGGTTAGACGCACACATCTTAAATCTGTTTAAATTGATGACTGTTAAAATGTTCATCTCAACATTGAGCATTTATATAGGTCTATATGGTTTACTATACAATGCATCAGAGCCTCATTCTGTATGAATATAATTGGTGATTAAATTAAATAAGGATTAAACTGACCATCAGTTGTAATAATGTTGTAAATATCAGTTAACATGGAAGCAGTTACACATATATGGAATGAGGCTTTGAAACCATTCAGACCCAATGTTTTACTTAATTTTCCCAATTTCTTGTAGCCACTACTTTTTCAATATTAATCTCTTTGTCTTGTTCATCCAAACATTCTGAAGTTAAGGACACTCTCTTAAACTCTTTAAAGTAAGATTAAATTTTTTTTCATGATAAATATCAGTTCTGGTATCTGAATAAATGTGTGAGTGTGTTCAATGAAACTGGACAACGATTACATTTGTATCAGTATGCACCAACTTGTCAAGTGTTTTGGATTTAAAATGTTTAAGTTGGTACAGTTTCAAAATATATGCAAGCTGATCCAGTGCAGACTAACCCCATTATATGCACTTGGCAATGTTTTCAAACAATCTTAATTCCTTAATGCAGAAAATATGATACGTCTATTTTTATTAATTTTGCTTTCAGTCATTTGAAATCTTTAGAAAATTGACATGAAATAAGGAAATAAACAGTCCATGACACATATCTATAAGTTTCAGAGAGAAAAAAAATCCTTTGTGTTATTTTGCTTGAATCTGTTTTTATCATACTGGGTATAAAAGAACACAATAAGTTTCAACAATTCCATGTCCTGTTTCCCTTTGTCTTTTTGTCATTGTTTATTTTGTTTTCTTGTTCAGGAGTTATATTACATTCTCTCAACCACTACTATATTGCAACTGAAAAAAAAACCATTGAGGGATTATTGTAATTGCCATAAAAGCAAAACCTTGGATCTTAGGGCAAATATTGAAGTCACAGTATTTACCATAATTCAATAAATCATGCCTCACACCCTCTGTTCATCATATTTATTTCCCAATTTAAAGTTTTTGTTATGGTAATTGCTTTACCTAGAATTACTCTGTTACCTCCTGCAGAAACAAAAACTTTTTTAATATAATCTAATTACTTGGACTCTTGTGTTTCGTGGGGGCACACTATCGCAAACTCCATTTTGTAAAGAAGGTGATGTAAGAGTTGGTTTTACATTTCATTTGTATTTCATTACTATTCCAGCTAATTACCTTTGTCCACTGAGCTGAGTCATAAAACACACCAGATTAACTTTGTGACCTTTAATTGAACAACAATCAAGGACAACCAATAGTGATGCCATAAATAATTCATAAGCAACATATCACGAAATACCATTAAACCCTGATCTCAAGCCAGTTGGTGTAAACCCCCCTGTTCTGGCTGCCACTTCAGAGATGCCCAGGTGTGTATTCCTAGCTAACTCAGACCTGGTGACAAACACATTTTACTCATACTTACAAATCACATACTTCTTGACATGGCCACCAGTCAAATCTGGGTTTCATCTTGAGGAGAGCCAAGGCCACTGAACAGAAACAGTGGGGGGGAACACAAGGTGGGTGAAGATGTAATGCTGCTACCTGACCCTGCATACAGGGTTGGAAGGGAAGGTTGATATGCCTGCTAATGGATCTGGATGGCAAGAATGGAAGCATTCCCTTAAATAGAGAATTTATGCCAGCAACCCATCCACAGTGATGACTGACTCATAGCTCGTGGGCAATGAGTCATAACAGGGTAAGTCATCATTGTCCAATGAGCTGGCCATAAAACACACCAGACTGACTTTGCAACCTTTTATTATATAACAGTCAAGGACAGCCAATAGTGATGCCATAAACAATTCATATGCAATAAATGAACAAATACCATCAAACCATCACCTCAAGCTGGTTGGCATAAACCCACCTGTTTTAGCTGCCACTTCACAGAAACCTAAGTGCATAATCCTAGCTACTTTGGACCTGGTGGCAAACTCATTTAACTGATACAAGCCACATAGCATTTGATGTGGCCACTGGTCAAATCTGGGTACAAACTGAGGAGACCTGAGGCTGCTGAACAGAAACAGGGGGAAACAAGGGGGTGAAGCTGTAAGGCCACTTACCAAGCTGGCATGACATGCCATTGTTCCCCCAAATTGATGGCCACACAAACACATTCTGGGTTATGGAAGAAATTAATTTAAACTTTGAAAAAATGTTAAATAGCAGCAACCATCTCCAAATTAAACAAATCAAAACCCATGTTATTGAAATGAAGATTTTCCAAATTGTAGAAATTGGGCTCCAGTCTGTCAATATCACTGTGCTCAATCACCTGGAAACCAATCTGTAGAGTGCCTTGAAAACCTGTAGGGATGATGAATAAGCTTTCCGAGCGTTTCTGCCCAAGAATTTGCTAAAACCAATAATGCTAGTCTTCTCCAATTAGCCAGACTTCTGCAGGAACTGGGGTACCTTTTTAATCCAAATGCTTGGTCAAGAGGTGAAACTTGGCAAACTGAAACTGGGAGAGACTGTCAGCTATAGGATTAAGATGAGCAGGGACATGAACACATGAAAATGACAAATTAATCTCTAGACTCAGCAAAACTAAAAGCCTGATGACTGAGTGGACCCACCTGGACCTGTAAGAATGTTTTTGAGAGCATGAACCACTGCAATATTATCTGAGTGAAAAATTATCCTCTTGCCATGTAAACTATCCTTCTATACTAACACTGCCACCCAAATGGGAAATATTTCCAAAAATGTGATGTCTCTCCTCCTTTCCCCAGTCCAGTTTTCTGGCCACTTTTCAGCAAATCAGCTGCCCATGAAATAAACCCCCTTGTACAGGAGCCCCCAGCTACATCAGTGAAAAGCTCAAGGTTGGTGGCAATGGTCCAAGGGGACTGCCAAAAGAAACTCCATTGAACTGGCTCAGGAATTTGAACCATAACCAAAGGTAATGTTTAACCCATCCGGTCAGCTGGATAAGGTGGTGTTTGGGCCTGTAACCTTTCAGCAAGTCAGATATAGACAGTCGAAAAGTTCTGTCTAGAGAAACTGCCCTAAAGACAAAGTTCAGCAAACCATGTAACTGCATGATGTCTCCTACTTGAACTTTGCTGGAACCCAAGAATCTCCAAAGTAACTGCCGGACTTGTTGAAGCTTGGGCGGAGGAAGCTTGAAGGAGTTATCAGTGGTGTCAGCTTCTAAACCAAGAAAGGTGCGGGTTCGACTTGGTCTTTATGACTTGTCATCAGCCAAGCATACCCCCAACTCAGTGCAAGGATGCTTGAAAATGGATATACCTTCCAAAGCACCATGCTGACCTTCCACCACTATAAAAAAACAATATCTAGTTAGTGTACTGCTAACTGGCAGGGGGCTCATTTTTGTCAACACCAATGCAAAGCTATGTTGAATAGTCCAAATGTTGCGCAAGCTACAGCACACATCCCACTGGCATTGTAGTGTCAAACATATCTTTACATTTAACTGAAAACCTAAATAAGGTCAATCTTCTTGTCTCATGGGAATAAGATGAAAAGCAGATTGGATATCTATCTTACAGAGCCAGGGTGTTATTATAGCGCATATTGACCTACGCCACCAGATCCAAAGAAAAGTAATGCACTTTGGTCAGTTTTCTGTCAATAAAATCATTGACTGAAGCCCCTGCTGGGTGAGACAAGTGAGGAATAAACCTGAACTCACCCTCCTGTTTCTTGGGAACCAGGTTGATAAGGGAAATTTTAAACAAAAAACGTGGATAAAATGAAAAGGGGCCAACTATTCTGCCAGCTCATCACTCCTTCTCCATTAACCTAGCGGCAATGTATTCATGTCCTTTGATTGATATCAGATTGTTAACTAGCTTAGAATCTAACAGGGGCTGTGGAGTGAATGGGAAAACCTGTGCAGAAGAAGGGTGGCTGCTGTGCTATGATCTGAGCAATGTAACAGTAGGCAGGATAATCTATCTAGACAAATGGGGGAACAGACAAACTGTTGTGCATTCAGGTCCCCTACCAAGGCTCTCCCTGTTCCAATAAAAAGGTTGCTAGGCACAGTCGGAAGTGTTGAGCCCCCTACTAATCTCTCCATCTGTCTGAGGAGTAGTAAAGGCCAATCTTTCCCTAATCAACAAGCCCCAAAACCTGAATGCAGGATGCCCTTTCCCACATCATGAATGCAAGTGTCTGTATTTGTAAGCAGGCCAGAAACATTTGTCATAATTGATTGCCCAGCAAAGCCTTGCATCTTTTGGATTAACAGCCCCACCATTAATGCCCATTGCCACCTCCTTGTCCAGCATGATACTGAGCCATATATCTGGATGCCTTGACTCCCACCTGAGGGAACTATCGAGGACTTTCAGCTTCCTGAAGTATGATCATAAGTCAACCAACTAAAACTCCCTTTCACATGCTGGGCTTCCCTTATGGCTACAAAATAAGCTAATAAAGGCAATGCTTGAGTGGGGTCCTTCTCTGTTATCACACCCATAAATACCATAAAACGCAGACTCCAATTATCCCACTTCCTGACTGGTGTTTCCTGACTGACAGCTTCTACCTGAAGGCAGCTAAAGCTGCCATCAAGTCCTTGTTAAAAGTGTTATTGGCATCCAGTAAACATTTAATTCTCGCATTGTTCACAAGATCATAGTGATCTACAAACTCTCCTTTTATAATCTTGTCTTTGACCTTGGTAGAAACATGTGCTGTGATATGACAGCCAGGTGATTTGGAAGATGTAAAGTTGAGGGTAGCCATAGGGGACAAGAATTGGGGGACACACTCATCTGGATGAGATGGGGCCTCCTGCTCTGAACCCCCAACCTCCTCAAACCTCCTATGCAAGTTGGGTAAAGGTAAATGCACCACCTGGTCAACATCAGCACCTACTTAAACTCCTGGATTCAAAGCTGTAGAGGCAGCAAAGTTCCTCTCTAAGGCTAAATCCAACAGCCTAACTCTCCTCTGTTCCTGCAAAGAATTTATAAAGTCATCTAAACAATGATCATCAGATTGACCACTGTGAATAATATTAAACCCTGTACATCCAACAGAGACATTACCTTGTGCTTCTATTGATATGTCACATGAGCAGGAAAGGGTGACCCTTTGGCCGGAAACAGCTGTGACTGTCTTTTTTTGAGCCTTCTTAACAGGAGATGGTCCTTCAGCTATACCCTCCTCTGAATTCAATAAAGGTCTCACCTTAAAATTCAGGCTCTGCTCAGACTTTCCTACCATTTCTAAATCAATTAGCAAGCCTTGTGTTTCCTGTGATAGAGGCAACCATCTCTCTTTAATGGACTGCACCATGGTTGAACCTGGAAGATAGAAAGAATTAGCACAGGGAACGACAACAAAAAAAAGGGGCGGTTATGACAAACTAAAAAACACACGGAGTTCCAGTTATTATCTAAAGACTGGATGCTGGAATGCTGTGTTGTTGTGAGGTTCTAGAATGTATAGTTCTCAGGATGTTTCCCTGCTCATCCTTTCCTTGAAAACTGCCTCTATGACTAAAAACTCTTCCAAAACCAAGGATGTGAACAACCTAACAATCAAAATGCTGAGGTAAACATTATAGACTTCCTGTTATCTGAAATTACATGCTCAAAACTTAGTAACATTTGACACTAACATTACAACTCTATTATAAAATCATTGTACCTTAGATACTATTACACAAATAATAAAACAATATAATTTACCTAGGAACAACCCCCACTAGAACATAAAACAAAATTTGACTGGATTTCTTGGAATTTATCTCAAAAATGTACCCCATAATAACTCAGCCTACCACAAAAGTGAGGTGCAGCTATAAGCACCTCTTTACAACTGATCCAGCAATCCAAAATGCTAAAACAAAACATGATAGGATGGATATATGTCCCCTAGTACTCAGTCAGCCAAACCCAATGTGCGCTAATTAATTAAAGCATACTTCAAAGTGCCTAAGAAAGTGCACTAAAAACCCCATTGAAATAAAGGAGAAAACCATATGCAGCAAAATCATCCAGATTCAAACAATCATAAAATATGCTCCGATATATTTTTTTTTTTACTGAGCCACCTCTATTTTATTATTTAAACATGCTGTTACCACACATTTTTTGATGTAATTAATAAAATTTGTTATAAGAACAGAATGCAAAAGTTTTCCCCAAAGTACCCTTAAACTTAGCATTACCCTGTGTCCATATTATAAAGTTATTCCTGTCCTGAATTTTTAAATATTAGTTTAAGTTAACTGATGTATATAGCTATGAGGTATGTGTTTATGTTTATTAGAATATGGTAGCATTTACCATTCATATGTGCAGAGTAACAGCTGAATTAAAAACACCCCATCATCCTATGCCCAGTCATAGCTGTTGTGCCAGTATTGTATGTATGTTATTTATATATATATATATATATATATATATATATATATATATACAGTCCTATTACAAGAACGGAAGTTCACTACTTTGAACTTGTAATAGGAAGCCTCACTTCTGTGAAAGTTCACTTTAACGAAAGTGAACTTTTGCATAAGTGCACTTCACCGAAAACACTGCAGCACAGTGGAGGACATAAAAAACAAGCTATGTCCTCAACTATGATGTGAAAGTCATGGACCTTAGGGTTAGGTCACCGGTTAGGGTAAGGGGATTGTTAGTAAAGCTATCCCCTTACCCCTAACCCATGCCCTAACCCTAAGGTTCATGACTATTGCACCATAGTGGAGGACATTGCTAGGTCCTTCACTGTGCTGCAGTCATCACGGACCTTAGGGTTAAGGCATAGGTCATGGTAAGAGGATAGCCCTATGGGCTATCCCCTTACAATGACCCGTGCCCTAACCCTAAGGTCCATGAGTACTGCACGGATGTTCAGTACAGCACCCATTCGTTGTACTGAACTTTGCGTAAGTGCACTTTCACTGCAGTAAGCATTCCATGCACTATTTCAATCTAGTATATGGAACCCATATATATATATATATATATATATATATATATATATATATATATATGGATTCACTTTATAATCCCGAAATCCTGAAATACTGAATCTCAGAATTTTGAGACCATGAAGCCAAAAGCTCTAAATACCGAATTCCCAAAAACGCGAATTTTGAAATTGCGAATCCTACACTAACCAGACACCACACACATTCACAAATGCACACCTTCCCCCCACACACAAACACACAAACTTACACTACATACAGGCAGGGAGGCAAACATCCCTGCACCTCCCATGTGAGGGGGCTGCACCCACCACACCCCTCCCTACTTAAATATACAAACTCCAGGGTCACATTACACAGACAAACACAGGAAAACATCACCACACACTTACATTCCCCTTGCACACACATATCACAGTCACAACACACACTGACACACATTAAAGCCCCTAACCAACACCCTTAAACATACATACTTACCTAAACTTCCATTCAAACACTGCAACACCAGAAGCGCTATTTCAACACCTCCGAACGTCGGGATTTTGAAATTCGCGCTTCTGGTGGTTTTGGTATTTAGAGCTTTCGGCTTTATGATCTCGGGATTCTGAAATTTGGTTTTTCAGAATTTCGAGATTATAAAGTGTTCCCATATATATATATATATATATATATATATATATATATATATAAATATATATATATAGATATATATATATATATATATATATATATATATATATATATATATATATATATATATATATATAAATACATATGTATACTTTATCTAGCTATATATCTATATCTGTCTATCTATCTATATATCTATCTATCTATCTGTCTGTATGTATGGATTCCCTTCACAAGCTCGAAGTTTCAAAACTTAAAATTGCAGACGGGTGAGACCAAAACGTCGAAGTTTTGAAATTTTGAATATTTGAATAGAGATTGCCTTACAGTACAGAATGGGAAGTTTACCATTTTCCTCACAGTAGTGCAATGTTGGAGTTGGCGTAAAGAGTAATTTACATGACCAACGTTAATTACAATGAGCAAGGTGAATCAAAACTAATCATACAAAGTATGAGATATGGCAGTGACACAGACAGCAATCAAAAGATAACATACTAAAATTGTACAATCTGTACTAAAACTGTACAATATATACAAAAATATAGAGAGCAATAGAGGTCAACAGGGTAGCTGAAAGCAATAGGATCAGTAGGTCGTTTAAGACCTGTGATATAAACAGGAGATTAAAACATTGTGTAGAAGGCCAGTGAACAGTCAACAAGTTAGGAAGCTCAGGGAGCAAAGGAAAATGTTAGCAGAGTATAAAGAAGGAGCGGAGAAAGTGAGAAAATAGGATACAGAGTTTCAGAATAGGGAAGATACATTAATTCAGGTCATAGAGGGAGCAACTTTATGGGACCTGAAAGTTATGTTAAGTAGGGTTGTTGCATTGGCAGGATCAATATTAGTAGAGGCTTTCTTTTAAAGTTATTTTAAAGAACTTAGGGTAAGTGATAGAGTTCTAAGATTTAAAGGGAGTTTATTCCAGGCATTTGCTACAGAGTAGCTGTAAAGGAGTTTACCAGTTTTTTTGTTGGACTTATAGACATGCAGTAGATGCTGTTGAGAGCTATGGAGAGTATGGTTAGGGGCGCAAGACTGGATTAGAGTAGAGAGAGTGGGGCAGATGGAGATAGACTGTGCCATGGGAAGCTGGGGTAGTAGAATTTGATGATGAAATTCCAGCCACTGTAGTCTTTTTAGAGCAATGCAGTGGTGGGTATGATAAGGTAGGTTGGAGCAAATCTAGCAATTCTGTTATAGGTAAGTTCTAGTTTAGACAGATGATTGGATTGGAAATTTGTGTGTATAGGGGCTGCATAGAGTAGTGTAGAAAGTAGAAAGGCTTGTGCCAGAGAGAGTCTGGAAGCATTTGAGAGGAATTGTTTTTGTCTGTATAACACTCCTAGCTTTTGATGTGTCTTTTTAATGCAATGTTGAGCATGGAGATTGAACTTAAGTTGGTCTTCGATGATAACACCTACAAGTTTAGTGTGAGGTTTGGTAGAGATGATTGTGTTGTTCAAAGAGGAGACACAAAAGGTAGCATTGTAATGCTAGAGAGTTGTAGATAGGAATAAGAGAAGTCTGGTTTTCTATGGGTTAAGTAACAGTTGGTTAGAAGTGAGCCATCTTTTGACTGCATGAAGGGACTGTTGGGTGAGGATGTGAAAATGAGTGATGTTTTCTAAGTAGGAGATGATAGTAGAGTCATCAGCATACTGAATAGTGGGAGAGTGGACAAGAAGTGTGGAGGTCATCATTGATAAAGACATTAAAACGTAGGAGTCCCTGGATGGAACCTTGGTGTACCCCTGTTTGAACAGGTAAGAAGGGAGACATATTGGATTGCCATTTCACTGCCTGGAATCTATTGGAGAGGTAGCTGGAGAACCAAGACAGCACAGAGTTAAAGATGTTAAGTGATGCTAGTTTGGATAGAAGTAGTCTGTGGGAAAAGGTATCAAAGGCGAGAGGTCAAGAAACAAGCAGGAGGCTAACTTATTGTTGTCACATGAATTTCCAATACTATTTATGAAGGATGTCAGAGCAGTAGCAGTACTGTGTTTTAGGCAAAAACCATGCTGTGTGGATGTGAGAAGATTTTCTTATAGAAGGTGTCTAAGAGGCTGTTTGTTAATGCATTTTTCTAGAATATTTGACAGGGGAGACAAGATGGCAATTGGTCTGAAATTTGAGAGGTCAGTTGAATTACCTCCTTTATGTAAAGGAATGACATAGAATTGTTTCCAGATGTTAGCCATATTGTTTTCTTTAATGGATCTGTTTACTAGGATGGAGATGGGGAAAGCAATAGAATTGGCAGAAATCTTTAAGAATTGTGGGGGTAGACTGTCAAATGATGGCGAGCATGTTTTAAGTTTACTAAGAAGTGTTTTTTTATGTAGGCTATGGGGACTGGTTTAAAAGAAAAGGTGGAAGATGGAGTAGCCCAGGCCGGTATGACCCAAGCCCTGAGTAGCATCCTGCCATCACCCAGAATGAAACCACAGTACAAGGACAAAATGACTGACTTTAACAATTGGCTAAGCTTCTGGTGACATTCTAAGGGAATCCAGTATCTGTCTGCCTGGGATGACATGATCAACAGACCATGCTGCTTTGCCAGAGATTGCCTGCACCTGTCACCCTTGGGATTCCGGATACTGGCAATGGCTCTTGCCACCCCTATAGTGCCTTTTTTAGGCAAGGTTCAAATGACAAATTCATCACCGTAACAGGTACAAGCAAGCAAAATCTGAGGGTAATGCTACTCAATGCTAGAAGTCTAAACCTCAAAATGCACTCACTCGAGGCACTCCTTAAAATGGAGAACATTGACATCTGTGCAGTGACAGAGACGTGGTTCAAAGCTCCAGAGATCACCCCTGCATTACCAGACTATAATTCATACCACACCTTTCGGCCAACAAACCCGGACTGAAACACTAAAGGTGGAGGCGTGTCCATATTCATTAAGGATATCCACATCTCCAAGCTAGTTGCTCAGCATAAAGCATCCAAGATTATCCAAGTTCAACTAACTCTGGGCAAAACCACAATCCAGATTGTAGTTTGCTACAGACCCCCCACCATGCCCCAGGATTCCCACTCCTCTTTTCTTGATACACTGGAAAATATTAAGGTACAACCCAACACTCTAATAATGGGTGATTTCAACTACTCTACCATTAACTGGAAAAACTACTCATGTACCAACTCCTTTGCTCAACGTTTTCTGGAAATCATCAATTCCAACGCTTTGGATCAACTTATTCACACCCCCACCAGAGGCAGCAATATCCTAGACCTGGTCATCACCAACATGGGTGGTCAGCTCCTCGTTGGTCAAATCCGACCACAAGCTAATCACCCTAGACACCCACATCCCGCTCCCACCCCCATTAGGAAAACAACCATAAAAAATTTCTCCAAAGCCAACTTCACGCTTCTTAAGACAGAAGTGGCAAACTTCATGATACCCATGCAGATGGACAATAGAGGTATGACTGCTGAATCCTACACAAATGCACTTTATAAGCACTTGCACGAGTGCATGGATCGCGCTATCCCTAACAGAACCAAGATGCTATCTTCCAAAAAAAGGAAGCCAATCTGGTTGTCTTCTGCCATAAACAAACTCTACAACAGAAGAAAGAAACTTTTGCAAAAAAGAGTAAAATCCCACGATTGGATGAACTCCCTGGTCAGCCTCAGTAAGAAGCTGAGATCCCTCATAAAATCCTCCAAAGCTAGTTATGAAAACAAAATTGCCACTGGTTCTAAAGACAACCACAAAGCATTCTATAGTTATGTTAAAAATTTCAATGGCAACACTCAGATCTGCTCTGAATTACAGCACAATGACACTAAATATACAGAACCAACTGATATTGCCAACATCCTGGCAGAGAGGTTCAGTGCTAACTTTACCCCCCTCACACCCCGTAAAGGGCCCATCTTTATAGCAGAAGAATGCAAAGCTCCTGTAATCACGGCTGCACAGGTAAAAACTTCACTCTCCAAAGCCAAGCACACAGCAACCATGGGACCTGACAACATCCGAGGCTGCCTTCTACATGAACTACAGAATGAACTGGCACCCCACCTAAGTACCATGTTCAATCATAGCTTTACCTCAGGCTTTGTGCCCATTGAATGGCGCACCATGACAGTTATCCCACTCCACAAAGGGGGGGGGCCAAAACAGACCCCGGGAACTACTGCCCCATTAGCCTGACGAGCCTCGTCTGCAAGGCCATGGAATGCATCATCATGGAACTCATAAACAAAGACATTGGAGATCTCCAAACCCTGGACCCCACACAGTTTTGGTTTGTAAAAGGCAGATCATGTCTCCTAAACCTGATAGACTTCTTTGAAGTAGTCACCAAGGCCATGGATGAGGTAAGGTGGTTCACACAGCCTATCTAGATCTCGCCAAGGCGTTCGACACCATCTCCCACTCTGGAATTATAGATAAACTCACTAAACTAGGTATAAATCCCTATGTCACAAGATGGGTTGCCAACTGGCTTACTGAAAGAACCAACACTGTGAAAGTAGCAGACTCCAAATCAGACTTCAGACCAGTGACAAGTGGAGTACCACAGGGTTCAGTCCTGGGTCCTCTCCTGTTTGGTATCTACTTCTCTGAAGTACAGGCTAACACAGAAGGTCTTTGGCTAACTAAATTCACAGATGACTGCAAAATAGGAGCCATAATTGAAACTCCTAACGATGTGGACATCCTACAAAAGGGCCTCACTCAGACAGATGCCTGGTGTCAAAGACATGGTCTCAAGCTGAATGCCAAAAAGTGCATTGTCATCCCCTTTTGTAAAAATTCTGTACCCATGAACTACCACATAGGCGGTAGTCTACTTAACACCGAAAGTGTGATAAGAGACCTAGGGGACACAGGTGGACAGTAGTCTCTCCTTTGATAATCAAATCGCCAAATCCTTCTACGTGGCACACCTCATCACAAAAGGTTTCTCATCCAGAAAAAAAGAGGTCATTGTTCCCCTCTACTCATCACTCATTAGACCCATTATAGAGTACAATGCCCCTTTTGGTATGTACCTCACAAGACATCTACAACAACTGGAAAGGCCGCAAAAATACCTCACAAAGAGGATTACTGGTCTCAAACAGATGCTTTATGCAGACCGTCTCAAAAAACTCCAGCTTTACTCCGACGCATATGGCCTACTCAGAGGCGATCTCTGCCTAACATATAAAGCTATGTCAACATCAGAGCTGTTGGACATGCTCCACTTAAAGAAATCCCAATCCCTCTGAGCTACATGCTCTAGAGACCTAAACCTTGTCACCACAATAAACAGAACATGCTGGAGGGATAGATTCCTGTCCCAGAGACTTCCCATACTCTGGAACAGACTACCTATCTATGTCAAACAGAGCACCTCATTAGCACTCTTCAAGAAAAATCTTGATGATTGGATGGGTAATAGGAAATTCACCCCAGGAATCACTTCTGTGGTTCTGCTTGACAGGGGCACAGGAAAATAATTTTCTTGGGTGGCGGGTACATTTTTGGCTAGGCTTGTATAGGCCCTAGGGCCAATAGCCTAGTACCTACCTATGAACCTATGAACCTATGAGAGAATGATGTTGAATGAGTGGTAGTATCACTTTTTACAAGGTTGCAGATAGTATCAATGAAAAAGGTATTAAGGAAGGAAGCAGTATCAGCGGCAAAGCTATCAGGGCAGGGCTTGGGTGGGATGGGCTACAAGAATGTAGCAGCTTATTCACTGAGTACCAGAATTATGGAGGGTTGATGTGGGGATAGGTTCATAGGTTCATAGGTTCATAGGTTCATACTAGGCTATCTGCCCGAGGGCATTTATAAGCCTAGCCCATTGTTTTGTGGCTTACGCCACCCCTTTAGTATGGGGAACTATACCCATTATTTTGCTGTGCCTCTGTCGAGCAGTGACACTGAGGTAATTCCTGGGGTATATCTGCGATCTCCCATCCATTGGTCAAGATTTCTCTTGAACAAGGCCAGCGAGGTGCTCTGCCTCACATGTACCGGGATTTTGTTCCACAGCATAGGGAGTCTTTGGGTGATGAATCTATCTCTCCAGCACGTCCTATTAATAGCCGTGTCGAGGTTTAAGTCTCCCGCCCTTGTGGCTCTGATGGATCTAGATTTTTGAGGTGAAGCATATTCATCAAATCTGGGTTTGACATGGCCTTGTATGTTAGGCAAAGGTCACCTCTGAGCAAGCGGTGCGACTGAATAGAGCTGGAGTTCTTTCAGTCGGGCAGCATAGGACAGATTTTTGAGACCCTTTATCCTTTTGGTGAGGAACTTTTGTGGCCTCTCCAGCTGCTGCAAGTGTCGGGTCAGATACATTCCGAATGGGGCATTGTACTCAATCATTGGTCTGATGAGTGATGAGTAAAGGGAGACTATGACCTCCCTTGATCTAGATGAGAATCCCTTCATGATAAGGTGGGCAATGTAGAAGGACTTCCTAACTACTTTAGCTACATGGGTGTCGAATGACAGACTACTATCAACCTGGGTCCCCAGGTCCCTGAAAACTTCTTCTGTGCTCAGTGGATTGCCACCTATTTGGTAGCTAGGGGTAACCTTGTTTTTCCCGAAGGGTATGACTATGCATTTTTTGGCATTTAACTTTAGGCCGTGGCTCTGGCACCAGTTATCCGTTTCTGTGAGACCCTTCTGAAGGATATCTGTGTCAGATGTGTTTTCTACTATGGCGCCCAGTTTGCAGTCATTTGCAAACTTTGTCAGCCATAACCCTCCTGTGTTTGCTTGTACTTCAGAAAAGTAGATGCCAAACAAGAGTGGGCCCAGGACTGAGCCCTGTGGGACACCACTTGTGACAGGCTTTGAGTCTGACATGGCGCCAGCAACTCTGACCCTGTGGGTTCTGTCACTCAGCCAGTTTGCAACCCATCTTGTGATGTATGGGTTAACATTTAAGCTGATGAGTTTTTCAATGATACCCGAGTGGGGTATTGTATCGAAGGCCTTAGCCAGATCGAGGTAGGCTGTATGGACTGCCTTTCCCTCATCAATGGCTTTGGTGACTGTTTCGAAAAAGTCAACCAAGTTTAAAAGGCATGATCTGCCTTTGACAAAGCCAAACTGGGTTGGATCCAAAGTCTGCAAATTCCCTATGTCTTTATTTATGAGGTCCATTATGATCCTCTCCATGGCTTTGCAGATAAGGCTTGTCAAGCTAATGGGCCGGTAATTTCCAGGGTCTGTGGAGGTACCGCCTTTGTGAAGTGGGACCACAGTTGCAGTGCGCCACTCCCTGGGTTCGTATCCAGAGGTAAGACTTTGATTAAACAGCTGTCCTAGCTGTGGGTTTAATTCCTCATTGAGTTCGTGGAGCACACAGCCGGGGACACCATCGGGTCCCATGGATGCTGTGTTTTTTGCTTTGGAGAGAGCAGTTCTCACTTGGGCGCTGGAGATGTTTGGGGGGCTGCACTCATTTGGTATAGATATCTCTCCTTTTGGGAGGAGGGGAAGAAGTTTGCACTGAACCTGTCAGCCAGTATGTTGGCAATGTCTGTAGGATCAGTAATCTTCACATCATTTTGAACTAGTTCTGAGCATATCTGGGAGTTTCCTCCTAGGTTTCTAACATAGCTAAAGAAGGCCTTATGATTGTCTTTTGAGTCTTTAGCTATTTTTCTCTCGAAATTTGCTTTGGATGATTTTATGAGAGCTCTTAGTTTTTACTTATAGTGATCAAGGGTGTCTTACCTTTTAAGGATTTTGCTCTATCTTGTAGTAGCTTCCTCCTTTTGTTGTAGAGTTTGTTTATGGCTGGGGTCCACCAGACTGGACGCTTGCCTTTGGTACAAAGAGTCTTTGTTTTGCTTGGGATTGCCTTATCCATGCAGTCCTGCAGGTGCTGGTAGAAGGCGTTTGTAAGTGATTCAGCGGCTTGAGTATTGTTTTCCGCCCGCTCGGGGGCCTGAAAGGAGACCACACTAGTCTTTAGAAGTGTGAAGTCGGCTTTTGAGAAGTTCTTTACTGTGGTCTTTTTTATTTCAGGTGGGGGTGGGATGAGGACCTCCAGCGAGATTAGTTTGTGATCTGATCTCACCAGTGAGGGGTATACTTCCGGTGTTGAACATTGTGCTCCCATGTTCGTGATGATGAGATCAAGTATGTTATCTCCTCTTGTGGGATGGTGACTAGTTGTTCCATGGCATTTGAGTTTATGAATTCCAGGAACTTTTGGGCTAGGGTGTTTGGGCTTGAGTAGTGTTCCCAGTCTATATTAGGGTAATTGAAGTCACTTAGTATGATGGTGTTTGGTGATACATTTATCCCTCTAGTGTTTTCAGGAAGGCCATGTGAGTTTCCTGAGTTTGTGAGGGTGGCCTGTAACATGCTACAATTTGCAGAGCAGTCTTGCCTATGGTTAATTGCACCTGGATGGTCTCCGATGCATCGTGCGTTGCCACCAGTCTTGAGGTGTGGGTGTCCTTGATGAATATGGATACCCCCTCCTTTCTTGGTATTGTCCGGATTTTGGGGCCGGAACGCATGATATGAGGTAAAACCTGATAGCTGGGGTGCTCTCAGGAGCCTTGAACCAGGTTTCTGTCACAGCACAGACATCGATGTTCTCCATACTGAGAAGGGCCTCGAGTGCGTGCATTTTGAGATTTAGACTTCTGGCATTGAGCAGCATTACCCTTAGTTTTTTCCTTTTTGTGTTCTAGGGTGGTAGGTTTAGAATTTGAGCCTTGCCTAAAAAGGCACTATGGGGTGGCAAGAGCCTTTGCCAATATCCGAATCCCAGGGTGACAGGTGCAAGCCGTCCCTTGCGAAGCAGCGTGGCTTGTCCAGCATGTCATCCCAGGCAGACAGATACTGGATCCCCTTTGAATGACACCAGTGTTTAAGCCAATTGTTAAAGCTGATCATCTTATCTCTGTATTGTGGCATCATTCTTGGTGAAGGTAGGATACTGCTCAAGGTCAGGGTCATACCTGCCTGGGCTACATAATCAGAGAGCTCCTCAATGTCTCTTTTCATGTAGTCCAAGGAGGTACGTCTCAGGTCGTTTACACCAGCGTGGACAATGACTGAGTCATATTTGTACCTGCTGTTGAGAGACCTGAGTGCTTGCGTTATGTGGCGGATTCTAGCGCCCGACAGGCAGCTTACTGTGCCCTTCTCCTTACTCAGTCTGGTGAGCGGGACATCAGTGTGTCTGACTATGGAGTCACCAATGACTAGTGTGTCTGGCATTGTGTTTGGCCTTAAGGGCTGTGACTGTTTGACACTCTGACTGTGAGGTCTATGTGTTGCGGGTGTTGTGTTCTGAGGTGGTGGTTGTTTGGGTGTCTGCTTTGGTGGCCTCTGCTGTTTTGGTAGATTTTTGATCAGAGCCTCCGAGTATGTCTTTGTGTGTTTATGTGTATGATTTGAGGTTGTAATGGTACTATGTGAGACTGGGTCTATAGTGTGTGTGGTAACCTTCTCCTCCTGACTGGTCTTGCCAGTCCTATGTTGAGAGAGCTCAGCCTCCAGTTTGGCCGTATAGTTGCATCTCTCGCATGTATTTTTGTTTTGTGGGAGGAGGAAAGGGTTGTCTGTGTACATGAGGCAATTGAAACATTGCCTCAATATTCCCAGGTTCACCAGCTGAGCAGGAGAGGACACTAGCAACTGATCCCTCGACATGCTAGAAGGGTAGACGAAAACTTTAAAAAAGATTCCGGGGACGTGGGTGACCGAGAAATGGGGGTTGCCTTTTGGGGTACTATCTATGACAAGAGTGCCGTATCAAGGTAATAAGTACTGTAGGAGCAAGTGCTAGGTTTAATAGATAGAGAATAGTCTACTTGGAGTCAAGTAGAGTTGATCTTTTTAGTTATAGGATACGCTGATTTGATCAGTAGTATAGTTCGAGGAAGGTAGTTTTAAGGGAAAATTTGAAGAGTGGACTTTAGGTAGCCCGAATAGTTTAAACCTGCTTAACCGGCACTGCCCTAGTGTGCAACAGTGGCAGCTCCGCGCTAAATCGCTCTAAATCGCGGCTAACGCGTTTAGCTGCTTTATACCAGGGGGCTGGAAAAAGCTAGAAACTGGCCCAAAACGACCAATAAACTACTAGTTACTGGCTGAAACCTCACAAAACTGGACAAAAGGCAGCTCAATGCTTCCCACTCCCACTGGTAAGCAAGGTAGCTTCCCTTCCCCCAAATAAGGCAAGGAAACAGTACAGAATGGATTGGTGAATAGTTTATGAAATAAGTTTTGTTTATTGAGTGTTACCATTTTTGGTTTGGTTGTGGAGCTCTCTATAGGTTTGGAAATCAGTGAGGGATTTGGATCTCTTCCATTTTTTCCATACACTATTTCTCTCATTCATGAGAGCTTGGGTGGCTTGGGTCAGCCAGGGGCCATACATGGTTTTGTTAATTAGTTTCCTAATAGGGGCAAGGGAGTTTAGTGTCCCTAGAAAGATTTTGTTGAATGACAGGACAGCTTCCTCAAGGGGGAGACTGTGGAGGACAGACAAGTTGATTGAAGAGAGGTGGTGATTGGAAGTTTCTGGATTAAAATTAGAGAGCTTGCAGCAGTGTTTATATTGCTGGGGTTTGAATAGTTGAGGAGAGTGACAAAGTATATAGACTGGATGATGATCACTTAAGGTATCAGGCAGTGTGGAGGGGTTATGATATAGATTTGGATTGGAGGTAAGAACCCAGTCTAGAATGGAGCCCTGGTTGTTTCTTTTATTTAGGTGAGTATGGGTAGTGGATAGTTGGAAGAAACCAAAGAGGTTGATGGAGGTGTTTGGGGAATCAGTGTTGAGGGACTTCCAGTCAATGTTGACATTGCATAAGATAACAGTTTCATAAGTGATAGTCTGTGAGATTCAAGAGAGAAAGAGCTCTAGGGTGGGGATAGTGTTATCAGGGGAATATAGATGGAGGTAATAGTTCATTTTTTTTGTATTTATTTAACTGACAATTAGCAATGAAGATTTTGGCTGGATGAGAGTCAGAGGAAAAGATGTCAACAGGTTGAAGAGTGAGCCAGTTAGAGTAGAGAATAGCAACACCACCACATTTCTTCTTAAGCTGATCTTGGCAGAGGATGTTATAACCCTGTGGAAGAATTTCTAAGTCAGATAGATGAGGCTTAAGCCAAGTTTCAGAGAGGCAGAGGACGTCAGGGGTATTAAATGAGATCCAGGCATGGAAAGGGGACATTTTATTCATGATACTTTTAATGTTCATAGGTATATTTATTTAGAAGGGGGTATAGGAAGTTCAGGGGGGGTTGTCCCCCTGTAAAAATGTAAATATTTTTTTTGTTTTTATTTGTTTTATTACAATTTCAATGTTTCAAAACTTCGATCTTAAGTTTTGAAACATTGAGATTGTGAAGCTATATATATATATATATATATATATATATATATATATATATATATATATATATATAAATATATATATACATATACATATATATATATAGATATATATATATATATATATATATATATATATATATATATCTATATTTGTATATATATATATATATATATATATATATATTTTTTTTTTTTTATTTGTATATGTATCAATATATATATATATATATATATATATATATATATATATATATATATATATGTTTTGCTATGAATATTTCGCTGTGCAATTGCACGGCTATGAAGCATTCGAACAACATATGTTCAATTACTTCATAGTTCGGCAGGTGATGCGAGTGAACATTATTATTGCGAAAGGACTATGCATTCGCAATTATAACATTCGCTCATGTAAGGGGATTGCGGTACAGTGCGGTTATGGAAATACATCCCTTTCCTTACTGTAGTGTGATCTTGGAGTTGGAATATTAAGTTAGGGGGGGTGTGGGGGGTGCAGCCCCCCACAGGGGGTGTAGGGGGGCTTGCACCCCTGCATAAATGTGAGTTTAGGCTAGTTCGGTAGGGAGTTAAGAGAAGGGTGGGAGTGCTGTTAAATGTTGGAAATGTCACGAGAGAAATTTTCGACACTTAACAGCTGTGTTTCAACATTGGGTACGTACGGAATTGTGTACTTTCGGTGAAACAATTCGCTGATAAGTACACATTTCCAGTTAATTTTTGACATATTCACATCCCGACCCCACCCCCTGCCCAGAAAACCACAGTGAAAAACTTCTCTAAAGCAAATTTCACACTCCTCAAAACCGAGGTGGAATCCTTCAACGCCCCCGGGCCTGTGGAAAATACGGCCCAGACCGCAGAATCCTTTATAAATGCATTCTATGAACATCTTCAGGAATGCATGGATCATGCAATCCCAAATAAAACCAAGACCCAATCCTCCAAAGGCAGACGACCTGTCTGGTGGACCCCAGCCATAAACAAACTATACAATAGAAGGAGGAAGCTACTACATGATAGAGCAAAATCCCAAAAAGGGAAGGCATCTCTGATCAGTATTAGCAAAAAACTAAGGGCACTCATAAAATCGTCAAAGGCCAGCTTCGAGAGAAAAATTGCACAGGACACAAAGGATAATCACAAGGCTTTCTTTCGTTATGTTAGGAACCTGGGTGGGAATTCCCAGATATGCTCAGAATTAGTCCAAAATGACAAAAAATACACCGAACCCACAGACATTGCCAACATCCTAGCTGACAGGTTCAGCACAAACTTCTCCCCCCCTCCCCACCAAAAGGGCAAATATCTATCCTAGCAGAGTGCTGCCCCCCTGACATCTCAGATGCTCAGGTGGGAGCCGCCCTCTCCAAAGCAAAAAACACAGCATCAATGGGACCAGACGGTATCCCAGGCTGCATCCTACATGAACTCCAAGAAGAGCTAAACCCAAACATAAAACTGCTGTTCAATCTCAGCCTTACTACAGGATATGTACCCAAAGAGTGGCGTACAGCAACAGTGGTCCCTCTCCACAAAGATGGTGCCTCAATGGACCCTGGAAACTATTGCCCCATAAGCCTGACTATCTTGGTCTGCAAAGTTATGGAAAGGATCATCATGGACCTCATAAATAAAGATAATGGGGACCTACAGACACTGGATCCTACCCAGTTCGGCTTTGTTAAGGGCAGATCCTGCCTCTTAAACCTGGTTGACTTCTTTGTAACAGTCATCAAGGCCATTGACGAAGGGAAGGTGGTCCACACAGCCTATCTGGACCTCGCAAAAGCCTTTGATACAATACCCCACTCGGGCATTATAGATAAGCTCACCAGCTTAAATATAAACCCCTATGTCACTAGATGGGTTGCAAACTGGCTCAAGGACAGAACCCACATGGTTAGAATTGCTGGAGCCATGTCAGACTCCAAACCAGTTACAAGTGACGTCCCACAAGGCTCAGTCCTGGGACCTCTCTTGTTTGGTATATATTTCTCGGAGGTACAGGCCAACATGGAAGGACTGTGGCTGACCAAGTTCGCAGATGACTGCAAACTGGGCACCATAATCGACTCTCCAGCTGACACAAGCATCCTCCAAAAGGGCCTCATAGAAACAGACAACTGGTGCCAGAGCCATGGCCTCAAGCTAAACGCCAAAAAGTGTATAGTCATCCCCTTTGGCAAAAACAAAGTGCCCACAAATTACCACATAGGTGATAATCCATTAAGTACAGAAGAAGTAATTAGGGACCTGGGTACCCAAGTTGATAGCAATCTCTCATTTGACAACCACGTGGCCAAAGTGGTTAGAAAAACATTTTATATAGCCCACCTAATCATGAAGGGATTCACATCTAGATTAGGGGAGGTCATCGTGCCTCTTTATTCATCCCTCATCAGGCCCATAATCGAGTACAATGCCCCTTTTGGGATGTACCTTACCAAACACCTGCAGCAACTGGAAAGACCCCAAAAGTACCTCACCAAGAGGATCAAAGGGCTCAAACAGATGCCATATGCTGCCCGGTTAAAGAAACTCCAGCTCTACTCAGTGGCATGCCGCCTGCTCAGAGGTGACCTGTGCCTGACTTATAAGGTCACGTCCAACCCGGAATTAAGGGACATGCTGCACCTCAAAAAATCCAAATCCCATCGAGCTACATGCCCGAGGGACTTGAACCTCAGCACTGAAATAAATAGGACATGCTGGAGGGACAGATTCATAACCTAGAGGCTCCCTTCACTATGGAATAAAATCCCAGTCCAGGTTAGGCAGAGTCCCTCATTGACTCTCTTCAAGAGGAATCTTGATGAGTGGATGGGAGATCATAGGTTTACCCCGGGTATCACTTCTGTGTCACTGTTAGACAGAGGCACAGTATACTAACCTCGAAAAAGGGCATAGCAAAATTAATTTAAAATGGGTGGCGAAAGCCAAACATACTCTGGCTAGGCTTATAAATGCCCTAGGCCAGATAGCCTAGTATGAACCTATGAACCTATGAACCTAGCTTTTATGACATGTGACTCATTGAAACTAAAAAGTGTAAACCAGTATGTCATTGCCACCACTAGCAAAAATTAGGAAATGTTTACCTAATGAAAAAGTGAAGCAGTAGACCTTCCTGAAAACAATTTACTTGTGGTCATGTTTAGAAAGTAATCCAGCTATGTGTAAATTGCGTCTTACCAAAATATAATCATGTCAGACCTGATGCCTTTGAGTCATAGCCTTGAAATGAAAAAAAAAATGTCCCTGATTATGTTACTAATAGATATTGTAGGACACCCAAGGTTATTACCTACATCACCAGAAGAGATAACTTATATAAGCATATGAACATATCAAAGCATTGTTAAATTATGTTGAGGTCATTGCATATAGCTTGCTAAATACTGAACACAGCAGGTCACAAGTGCTTTAGAGCTACTTTTATATGTACAGCCCTGATTTAGGAATATACCCTATTATGAACCTGTCTATATGTGACTTTACTAACACTCACACTACAGCAGGATTTATTGCTTATACACATATGACAGCAGGAATAAACTTAGACTACATAATAATGACTATCTATATCTTATCTCACATATATATAAAATCACTGTGTGTTAATATTAAATATCTAAATTTATAGGAGCCACAAGTGAAAAGATGTCATACACATCTGTGATCTACATTCCATGAAACCAATTAGGTACAAACCAAAGGCAATATTGTTTGTAATGCTACTTCCTGCAAATACACACTGATTTATATGTTACAAAATACAAATCAAAATGCAATAATAGATCAACTTACCTGTTTGCTAACCCTATCCCAGCTAGAGGAACAAAAAGCAGTTAGCATAGTATGTTTAGTTTACTAAGCTTTCACACTCAATATCAACTCAAAAAGTAACAATCAATGCCACAGAGTGCAAGGATATATATATTTTATAGTGATATACATCTCAGTGACACATTTTATTTATGTGCTTTGACTGGGCATATAGTGTAAGATGAATATATATGTAAACATTTTTCCTAAAACAAACAGTAGAAAATGGAAGAAAGAAATGTCCGGTGGCTTTTATGCTGCATGTACCTTTCACCAGATAAAACACATACATGTGTACAACAAAACTAAATATTTATACAAATAATCTCCAAACAATATTGGTTGCAAATTAAAATATGTAACTCATCAAAGAGACATTTCACAATCATTTTTCAGATAATCAATATAATGCTTAACCATCTGTACCTATAACACCCATATGGCAATCTATACATGTAACATCCATATGAAAATATCTACTTAAAAAATAACTTTAGGGTGGGAGGCCATCTGAAAAATGCACATCTGTGGAGTTGGATTGACCTTAGCATCTTTATTTAAATAAGCAGTGGATGGGATCACAGATAACAACCCAAGATTGCACACTAAAGTTGTATTTTATGCATTAAATTGTATAGGAAGTTAGAACCAAGCAGACAGATAATAAGAGCTAAAGTTGAATTCCAACTTTAGCAACTCTGCGTTTATGCATAACTGATTGCATATAAATATATGTATATGTGTATATATACATATATATATATATATATATATATATATATATATATATATATATATATATATATATGCCATTTATAATCTCGAAATACTGAAATGTCGAATTTCAGCATCTCGAGACTTCGAGAATACAAACCTGAATGTTTAAAATAGTGAAAGTTCATAATCGCAAATTCGAATATCTCAAATTCATGGTTATGGCCTTACAGTACGTGATGCCCAGGATTGTATGTTTATGGTGCACGGTGCCATGTGTGGATCTAGGTTTTTTGTCAGGTAAGTCAGTGCTTTGTGATGGATTTGAGTGGGGCTTAGAGTGTGTTTGAGTGTGCTGATATGTTTGATGTGTGTGTGAGGGACTGGAGAATGTGCGTGTGCGAGTTTGCTTTTGTTTCCTATTTGTTTGATCTCGGAGTTAGTATATATAAGTATAGGGGTGTGGAGGGAAAGCCCCCCACATGGGGTGTGCAGGGGGGCTTGCCCCTCTGCTTATGTGTGTATGAGTTATGTTTGTGTATAGTTTTTGTTTGTTTATGTTGTGATGTGGGCATTGTGGTGTATGTATGGTGTACTGTATGCGGTTTGTTCGGTGTTTTGAAATTTGCGGTTTTGGGCTCGGGTTTTGTAGTTTCAGTATTTTGTGGATTCGGTTTCATAGTTTCGAGATACTGAAATTCGATGTTGCAGTATTTCGAGATTATGAAGTGAATTTATATATATATATATATATATATATATATATATATATATATGTATATATATATATATATATATATATATATATATATATATATATATATATATATATATATATATATACACACATATATATATAGATATATATATATATATATATATATAGATGCATATATATATATATATATATGTAAAAATATATTTAATATATATATATATATATATATATATATATATATATATATATATATGTATGTATATAGATATAGATAGATATATGCAGTTAATTTGAATAGAATCAATCAATCTAAATGTGTGTGTGTGTGTGTGTGTGTGTGTGTGTGTGTGTGTGTGTGTGTGTGTGTGTGTGTGTGTGTATGTATATGTATATATATATATATATATATATATATATATGTATATAAAATTTACAATCAATATATTGAAAATCAGTTTAATGTCCAGCTCCTGTTCGAACATGGTAGGAGCGACAGTCAGTATGTCGCCAGTCAAGTGAACGACAGTTAAGAAGATCGTCAACAGGGCAGAGAAATGCAGCATGTCTGTTAATGGCAACTGTTGACATTAAGATCGAAAACGGACTGTCATTGGTATGGGTTGATCATCTAACCTCATTAATATGCATGAGGTGATGGAATGCATTGAGGATATCAACATTCGCTGTTAAGAATTCTCTGATTTTGATAGTAAACCTATATAGATATATATATATATATATATATATATATATATATATATATATATATATATATATGGTTCTACCTGACATAATTGAAACCCCAGAACACCGACAACGCAATCACCGACACCACATAATCGACAGTGCAGAAACACGAAACCTCACATGCCCGACAATGAAATAACCGACGGTACACAAACACGAAACCGCATACACTGCACACACCACAATAACAACAATCAACAAACAAAACACATCCCCTGTCCAAAAACCACGCACGCACAACACAAGCAAACCAAAATCCCTACAAACCCACACTAAACCTCACATACACAACTATCTACAACCCTAACCCAAACCCTAACCCTAAGGTCCGTCACTATCGCATACTCAGCTAACCTGCGCCCTAACCCTAACTCACTTAACCCGCCCCTAACCCAAAGACTATCACTACCGCACACATATCTAACCCACTCCCTAACCCTAACTCACTTAACCTGCCC
This sequence comes from Protopterus annectens, assembly GCF_019279795.1. Classification (NCBI taxonomy): domain Eukaryota; kingdom Metazoa; phylum Chordata; order Ceratodontiformes; family Protopteridae; genus Protopterus; species Protopterus annectens. The sequence continues at coordinate 1,001,350,220 of NC_056730.1, read as the reverse complement.
CTAACCCAAACACTATCACTACCGCACACTTACCTAACCCACTCCCTAACCCTAACTCACTTAACCCGCCCCTAACCCAAAGACTATCACTACCACACACTTACCTAACCCGCGCACTGACCTTAACTCACTTAACCCACCCCTATCCCCACAGACCATCAATATCCACACTTACCTTACTCGCACCCTAACGTCCGTCACTACCGCATACTTACACAGCCTTTTCCCATGTCGGCATCCTCGGCGTCGGTGTTTTAATCTGTCGCGTCGGTCTTCTGCATTGTCGATCTTCTGGCGCTCGCGATTCGCTTGTCGGTGTTCTGGAGTGTCGACTATCTCAGGTATATATATACACACACACACACACACACACACACACACACACACACACACACACACACACACACACACACACAATTTAATATATAATATATGGGAGCAGTTTGTTTTGTCATGTGACTTGCAACCTAGTTTGGTTAAATCATGTTATTTCGATCCCAGTTACATAAATCTTGATTCACCGACCTCAGAAAACAATGACAAATGGACCCCCCCCCCCACACACACACACACACACACACACACATACACACAGGATAGCCAGTGTTAAAGCCTATTCTTGTGGTATTCTTAATTCACTGAATTACATTTTGGGATTTGAAAGTCCATTCATAAAAAGCAAAGGTTCTGTTCACTGTAGTGATCTATCGGATTTGGTATATTTAATTAGCAGGTGATGTTGATGGTGCAGAGGAGCTTCCCCCCAGCATAAATGTAAAACAAAAAATGTTTTTATGTTTTTTTTATTGAAGTTTCAAACTTTCAAAACCTTCCCATCCCATCTCATCAGCTCAGTCTACTGAGTACAGAGAGAGCATTTGGGGAGGCTAAGCCCCTTAGTTTCTTACTCTTGAACTATCTTCTGTTTCCTCCCTCTTCACTCAAAAAAAGAAAACAAAAAAAAAATAAATACATTTACACTTATTCACCTGCTTTTGCTGTAATTGTGTTCTTCCTACTTTATCACTTTATTTTTTCTGTGTGCTCTTAAGTGTTCAAGTGCTTTTATTCTGCTATTAATAGTCTCATTAAACTTAGTTTTGGTTTTAGCACTTTTGCTTCAGGTCAATTACTTTACATTTAAGGTTTTTGTGGTCTACACTCTTGTGGACAAACCCTTATCAAAGCTCTGTCTCCATAAGTCTGCCCAAGTATTCTGAACACTATGTCTGGACAATTTCCATCAGTTGATCCTGCCAGCCTGGTCAGCGTGGGCATACTGAGACAGTGTAGCAACTGCCTCATTTTTACTGATAGCTCTCTTCTCCTAGTACATAATTCTTTTACTTGCGAGAAATGCATCTACATCACTAACTTGGAATCCATGCTCTCTTGTGCCACATTCAGTACTGCTGACAAAAAGGAGATTGACAGCACAGACGCCACACCACTCACATCACATGCTCAAGCACAACGCACACCCACATATATAGAGGTCCTCAATAAAAATGTACCTAAACAGCAGAGACCTCAAAAACACATTCACAAACACTCCACACATAGCACCAGCACATCACACATAGCAAACAACAAAGCAGTGTCTCACAAACACAGTTAATAAGGCAAAACAATAAACCATTACAGCCAATAAGGCATAATAGTAAACCAAACATACTAGTCATTGACGACTCAATTGTGAGACACACCGATGTCCCCCTCACCAGGCTTGATAAGGAGAGGGTCACGGTCAGTGGTCTGTCTGACACCAGAATCCACAACATCATGCAATCATTTAAGTCTCTCCACAATGTACAAGTATGACTCTGTCATTGTCCATGTTGGTGTGGATGACTTGAGATGTACCTCCATGGACTATATGAAGAGATGCATGATTGAGCTCTCAGAGTATGTGTCTCAGGCATGTATGACCCTGTCCCTAAGCAGCATCCTACCTTCACCAAGAATGTTACCACAATACCAACAAAAATAATTGACTTCAACAACTGGCTTAGTTTCTGATGCCATTTCAAGGGGATCCAATTTCTGTCTGCCTGGGATGACATGGTTGACAGGCCTCATTGCTTTGCCAGAGATGGCCTCCTCCTGTCACCATTGGGATTACGTATCCTGGCCAAGCCTCTTGTTTCCCTCATTGTGCCTTTTTTTAGGCAAGGTGCCAAAGACAAATCTTCCAACATAAAAGATGTCAAAAAGCAAATTGAAGGTCATGCTGCTAAATGTTAAGAGCCTTAACCTGGAAATGCACTCACTGGAGGCTCTTCTTGCACTGGAAGATGCCAATGTCTGTGTGGTCTTGGAAACTCGGTTCAGGGCTGAAGAGAACACCCCTGCCCTAACAGGCTATACCTCATTCCACACAT